>NC_057810.1:314097783-314332216 GCF_018294505.1 Triticum aestivum
ATTAGTAATACCATGAAACCACTGCCACAAAAGGTTTTATCCCAAAACAATTTAGTTTAGTATTTTATTTATTTATAAAAGCATTTAAATATCGGTTTTGCTACTGTTTTATTCATTTTAGAATAATTACACATTTTATAAGAGTGTGGTTCCTCCACCATAATTACCTATGTATTATTTGGTTCACTCCGAACATTTAAATTTTAATATTTGAAAACTTTTATTGTTTGCCTATATTTTAAATTTTAATTTGAATCGTTTTTGAACTAACTCGAGTTTATCAACAGTAACCGAGGTGACGTGGCATCGTTAACGCGGGATTATTGTAGCCTAATTATCCGGGCGTCACAACATTTGTACTCACGTTTGCCTATTTTATGTTTTTGCAGAGAGACTTCAGTCTCACTAGTAGTTCCGCGTGGACTTCGACGATTAGCTTGTTACCTCAGCTACGATCTTGTGCCTCGGCAGGATTTGGTAGATGGTCAGGCTTCTCAGATAGCTTCCGCTTGTGCTTTGACTTGTATGCTCTGAATGTTGGGTCATGAGACCCCTGTTTGTAATATCTCGCTCCTCGGAGCCTAATGAATACTTACTTGTGTCGTAGAGTCATGTTGTGATGCCTTGTTGTATTTGCACATATCGAGCATATTGTGTGTATGATTGAAATGCTTGGTATGTGTGGGATCTGACTATCTAGTTGTTTATCTTTAGTAGCCTCTCTTACCGGGAAATGTCTCCTAGTGTTTCCACTGAGCCATGGTAGCTTGCTACTGCTCCGGAACACTTAGGCTGGCCGGCATGTGTCCTTCTTCGTTCCTGTGTCTGTCCCTTCGGGGAAATGTCACGCATTGAGTACCGGAGCCCTGTTAGCCCGCTATAGCCCGGTTTACCGGAGTCCTGCTAGCCCAGTGCTACAGCCCAGACCCACTTGCTAATGACCGACACGTTCGATGCTGGGTCATGGATGCATGTCCCTGTAAGTCTGTGCCACTTTGGGTTTACGACTAGTCATGTCAGCCCGGGCTCCTTATCATATGGATGCTAGCGACACTATCATATACGTGTGCCAAAAGGTGCAAACGGTCCCGGGCAAAGGTAAGGCGACACCCGTGGGAATACCGTGCGTGAGGCCGCAAAGTGATATGAGGTGTTACATGCTAGATCGATGTGGCATTGAGTCGGGGTCCTGACAGCGTTGGTATCAGAGCTTGACTGCCTGTAGGATTACCAAGCCAAACTGGTCGAAGTTGAGTCTAGAAATGCTTTAGTTATATAAGGGAATTGATTGTGGGATGGAACGTAAGGCTCTTTTTACTCCTTATACCTTATGCCCTTCTGATCTGAGTCATCTTATCTTTCCTACGGGGTTAAGGAACCAGGCTTACTCTTCTTTCTATTAGGATCACGTGTTAGTAATCCGTAGATTTATAAGATTGTTGGATTTAAGTCTCAGTTCAGTTCCTACTACTTCTGTATGTTAACTGTTGATCTCCAAACCTTGATATTATGATGATCAAGTGGTTATGCCACCATTTTGTAGCATGTCCCAAATCTTTTCGAGCATTTACAGCCGTTATGCTGTCCAAGTCATCCCAGGTTTCTAAATAGTCTGAAGCAATTTGCAAATCCCTTCCTCCCGTTTCGATGTTCCTTTGGGCCAGATTAACCACACTAATCGGTGAGTTGAGGTACTCTGCTGCCTTGACATATATGTTGGAGTTATTGTTATGACCCTAGGTGTCTAGAGTATCACCTAGTAATCCAGTCATGCGTTGTGTTCCCAGTGTGATGATTCTGGCTATCATTCTCGAAAGCATCCCGTGATGCCACTTAGTAGTAGGTATTCTATTCATGGGTTTTGAACCCGACATTCACTCTACTTACTTCATGTTGATAGTGTTTGCTAGTTCCTTTAGGATATTAGTAACTTTGCAATAGTCCTCGAAGTTCGTGGTATTTCCTTCTTCCAAATACTATGAACCACTTTATGGCAGAAGTTTGTTGGATCAAAAGATCACAACCAGAGTGCTCTTGATGAGTTCTCCATTCCACATTGTGAATCTGCATGTGCTTCCTTTTCAGCATGGGTTATCCGGAAGAAATATGCTGAATTTGTTCGGCATACTAATCCATGTATCCACAACTCAGAAAATTGTATGTTCCATTGAGTTGTCCCTCTTTAGTTGTATTCCAGTCTTCATCTGTCCGTTGATAGTCAAGAGTAATTGTGCATTCGTGTTATCGATGCTTATTATTCTTGTGGTCCGTCGAGCCATTCTATTCTGGAATGACTAGGAGAAACAAACTCCAGTACCTCATCCTTATCCAGGATCGGGTCAAAGAAGTTGTGCTCCGCAGATCAAATTGCTAATCCAGCTTTTGTTCTGCTCTACCTTGGAGTATTACCATCTTTATATCGGGATTGTTATAGGAATTGCACACCATCCTATGAACTCTTGGTACAGTGATACTTCTTGCCATCATTGTTCATTCCTCGGTTCCTGTGTTATTGTAACCAGAATGCCGACAAGTGAATCGTGGTGTGTGAAATCAATACTGCTAGCAACTCCGTTGCTTGGTAGTTAAATGGACAACAATCTCATTCTTAGCGTGCTGATTATTGAGTCATCATTCTAAGATTGATCGTGCTACCTAGTCTTTATTTCTGGTGCACCCTCTGATCAATGAGTTAGGATTGAGTCAGTCCCTTGCTCTGTTGATCATATCGTCTTGCCCTGAAAAGCAAGGTCGTTCTCGAGCTTAATAACATATCGGTGGTTTGTGATTTTCCGAATATCTTCTCGAAACTATTACCAGGTTGTCACCTGACCGCTATGTTGAGTTCGTGATCAAGATGGTCTCTTGTAAACCACCCCTTCTCCAGGAATCTGTCTGGGATACCCCTGAGCTAGTTGGCTAAGCTGAACAACAACTTGGAGAGTTGGAAGATGGAAGCTTGTCCGATTTAGTTCATCTTAAGGGATGTCTTGTATGTGTGTTGAAGATAGATGATATCTTTTTTGGTTGATCCTCGTGATCAATTGTTGGATCTATTATCTTTCCCAAACCTTTGATTTGAGTATGGGCTATCATCAAATCAAATCAGAACCAATGATATTCGTAATGTTGTCTTACTCATGGTTGTTCCTCGAGCATACACCATTATATCTTTCGGGTCTGACCAATGCTATTACCTTGTTCACATAATTGTGGAATTCCACTAATATGGAAACCTGGATGAGTTGTTGTTGAGCCCATTGACAACATCCTTATCTCCTCCATGATTTTGTTGAACATTAAGCTAGTGTTGGAAACTTGTGTAAGCATTATCTTCATGACTCGTTCGTGAAGCATATGTTTGGACAAAAGAAGTGAGTCCCTCTAATTCATGTGCACTTGATGCAAGTTGCCGCCATGAATTTGAGAAGGCTTGTTTTACCTCCTTTGGAATCATCCCAAGTCAGTCATGCACGTGCGAAGAATTCTGTGGTTCGTTAGACTGATCATCTTCATTCCATATGTATATCCTAGCACACCAAGCCACTGATTGGTTTGTTCAAGGAAAAGAAGTTCCTTCATAAGAGCTAATCATATGACTTATGCAAGGACTTCGTTATCCACGGTGATGGTTCCCAACCAGAACTCGGTAGTGTTTTATTGTAAGACTACCACGTGGTCATGTTTGTCCAGGACAGCGTGTTCACATGTGTGTAGCAGAACCAGCTCATGTTTTGGAGTTTGCTATCGTAGTTCATTTCCCGAGAATCTCGCAACGTCATCTCATCGATTTGTGTTGCAAACTTTCATTTTCTTCCTAGACTCGATGAGTCTGGAATATCCTGACACCAACCAGATCTGAATCTCAGGCAGTTATGATGGTTGGAACATTTCCCAAGAACTATAACATTGGTCCCTCGATAACCGGTAAGGTGGATGTCGTGGCTAACACACCCAGCCGGAAGACTTATTATTGTAGTATCTTGATAGAAGATGTTGGCCACCTCCCCATAAGGATTTCGTAGGATCTACTCCCTAGTTGTTCCTTATGGATTTTTGTGTTCCTGAAGTCCGACCTTTACTTGATGTTCTAGATACCAAACCATTTCAATGAATGGGATACGCTAGCACATCAAGGAGAACATTAGAAGCGGACTGCTAAATGTCTCTTGGTCGATCATCCAGATTTTGTTTCCTTGGCCTCGCTAAGGTGAAATCTGAGAAGGTGTTATCTTCCTTTGCATCTGCATCATCCATCATTAGCCATCATGGTAGTATGTTGTGTTGCCAGGATCCTTGACACAGATGTTGGTAAAACCTTGATGATTGTGGAAATGCTCAAGTTCTTGAGAGCACGCACAAGTGCTACGTGTTATCATCGGCACTAACTGGGATTCCTCTCAGTTTCCTCGGCAATGCTATGACCTTTTCAAACAGTGAATTCACTCTCTATTGTTGGGTTCTTCCCCAGTTACCAGAATCATTCCCAGCATTTGCATTTTGTTCCCAGCTTGCACCGCCAATGTGCCATTCTACCATGGGTCCCTTCCATTTCCGGTGGTAAGCAAATTCATCCATTACGTTGTCTTCAACAAGGTAATCCACATCATCCAAGTCCGAGTATGCCATTCTACCGACCCCCGCCAATCGATTGCTGTGATTTGCCTTAGGCTGATATAGAGAGTCTCAATGATGTCTATATCAAAGGTAATTCTTTTTGCCACTTAAGGTAATAATCTACGAATCACCCTCCTCCAGGATGTTTCGTCGTGGTATCATGGCAACTCAACTCCTCGCTACGTTGACAATCGTTTACCACCTTCTTAGGTGTGGAATTGTTGTCTACCTAGTGAACCCTCGTCATCTGTTCCACTCCATCCCTCTAGATGTGTGCTTTGTGTCTCAGTTCCAGAGATTTTGTTCTGCCTCATTCTGTGAGTTAATCCCGAGTTGTTCGATCTTCGAGAAGATCGATCCATCTAGAGTCTCCCTCTTCTCTCCTTGTCATGTTAGCTGGAGTTCTCAGAATAAGACGACAAGACAAAGATGGTGATTTAATCAATGTTCATTTGAGGTGCAACCTGGATCGTGAAGATTGCGTTAGTTGCGTGCCCCTTCGTCTTACCCTATGCTTGAATCTCGGTCGAGATTCTTGTTTAGTGGGGGTGAGTTGCCACATCCCTAGCTTATGGCTTTGCACCAGGGTTTCCCTTCATGTGTGCATCATGTTTAAATTTTATGAAAGTTGAAATGGGGATGACAGAACCCCCAGCCCCCCCTGAAAATACCAGGTTAACCTGAAAAACATTTCAATGAACCCAAAATGCCCTTCACAAAAGTTCATCATTTTTGAATTGGTCTAGAACCTCTCCCAAAAATGGTGCACATTTTTCTAGGTCATTCTGGATTTCTGAATTAAATCATTATGTATTTGCATTTGGGCATTTAAATACTATAAAATATTTAAAATGTTCAAATAATCATAAACTAAAATGTTTACTGTTGGATATATTCTAAACAGTAGCCATGATTAGTTTCATGATTTTTGGAAGTGCCTAGATATTTTTAATAAAGCCCAACAGTTACAGAAATAATAGAAAACAGAAACATTAAATAAAAGAGAGGAGAGAACCTCACCTGGACTCACCTATCGCAGCCCAGCTGGCCAGCCCATCTGGCCGGCCCAGCCCAGCGCCCCCCTTGTCATCTTCCTCCTCTGCCAGGAGGACGAACAGGTGCGTGGCGGGCGCCGATGCTGCCCCGGCCACCTCCTGCTGCCCCGGCCACCTCCTCCCTCCTAGCCTGCCTGGCTCCCCCTCGTCGCGTCTAGACGACGCCAGCACGAACCCCTGGACCCCCTCGCTCTCTCCCTCTCCCTCGTTTCTCTCCTCTGCTTCCTCTCTCTCACTCGCCCGAACGCAGCCGTCACCGCCGACGAGCTCCCTCGCGGCCACCGCCACCCCCACGCCTCACCGACGCCCCAGGAAGCTCCGCCTCGCCTCCCTCTTCATCCTCACCCAGACGAAAGGCACCGGAAGCCCCTGGATGCCGCTAGCTCCGCTGTTCCCCTCCTCGGCCATCGAGGACCGCCGCCGTCGATTTGCCGCCGTCGCCGCCTCCCCGAGCTCGCCGTCTGCTCCAATCGACTCCTCGTGAGCTCCTCTTCTCTTCCCCTCACTCCGTGCACTTGATTTCGTCCCCTAGCTAGCTGCCCCACCGAACCCGAGCTCCGGCCGCCGCCATGGACGGTGAGCTTCGTGCTCCCGAGCTCCTCCACCTGCGCTCGTTGCCTCCGAGTGCTCCTGATGACCCCAGTAACCCGTAGAGCCCCTCAGCTGATCTCGCCATGCCGTGTAACGCCGAACCCGAGCACGCCCAAGCTCCGGCCGCCGCTGCCGAGCTCGAGGCCATCGTCTCCGGCCGCCCTAGCTGCTGCTTCTTGCTGAAACGGGCGCGGGTGAGCTCCAGCTCTCCGTAGCCGCTCTCCTCTGTCCATTTGGACGCCGGAGGAGCGAGCCCGAGCCCTCCGCCGCGCCTGTTGCCACCGGCGACGAACCGCCGGCGGGTTAACCCCTGTTGACCAGGGGTTTGACCTCCCCTGGGTCGATGACAGGTGGGGCCAGCCCCCTGTTAATTAGTTTAGTTTATTCTAACTTATTTAGCCACTGTTTCACTGCCATGTGGGCCCAGTGCCTGTTTAGTTTAACTTAATGTTATGTTTAGATTACTTATTAACCCAGCTGGTCCCACACGTCAGTTTGACTTGCTGATGTGGCCTTTCACAGGCCCCACATGTCAGTGACTCATGCCAGCGGTGTGTCACTGACAAGTGGGCCCCCTGGTCAGGTTTGACCCGAGGCTGCCCTGTTGACTCTGCTGAGGTCAGCATGATGCCATGCTGACGCAATATTCCTTTTCTGGAATTTAGTTTATTTTATAAATAATCAGGAAATTCCAGAAAATAGCTAGAACTTCAATAAATCATAGAAATTCAACCGTAACTCAGAATGAAATAATTTATATATGAAAAATGATCATAAAAATCCAATCTATCCATCTGTACTGGTTTCATGCATGTTAGAACAACTTATAGATGCTGTTTAGCACAAATCATACTAATGGCATTTAAATATCCACATATGGAGTTTGAGTTTGAATCTTGGATTCAAACCAACTTCATTTAATATGGTTTTAGTTGCATTAGCACAAACCACAACATATTGCCATGTCACATTCATGCATCATATTGTGCATTGCATTGATTGTGTTTTTCCTTAGTTGCCGGTGATTGCCCCCTCTCGATAGACGTGATACCGACGATGTGATCGATGACACCGATGAAGAGCTATATTATCTTCAGAAGTGCCAGGCAAGCAAAACCCCCTTGTTCATTCCTATACAACCCTACTCTCTCGCTCCTGCTCTCTTTTACTGCATTAGGACAACACTGATTCATCTGTTACTTGTTGCGGTAGCTGAACCCCTTTATCCTTTGCATGACCTGTCATTGCCACAGTAAATAGATGAAACCCACTAGCATGAGTAGGAGTTGTTTGAGCCCTGTTGTGCCTACTCATTCATGCTTGTTTGTCATGCCTGCTACTGCTTAGAGTTGAGTCAGGTCTGATTCATCGGGGATGAATCAGAGGTGTGTGAACATGTCCTACCGTTGAGAGCTAAGTGTGTGAACACGATTTGGTAAAGGTAGCGGTGAGAGGCCATGTAGGAGTACATGGTGGGTTGTCTCATTGCAGCCGTCTTCAGGAACTGAGTTCTGTGTTTGTGATCCATGACCAGTTACTACCACAAATTGGGTTCCGGTAACTCGACCCCTCTCGACTTATTAATCAACATGATCTCTGTCCAGGAGTTGCAACTAGTTTCTTGTGTTTGTAGGTAGTGTTAGTAGTCTACCAAGTGGCACCCGGTACAGGTGGGCTTGGGACAGACTAGGCACAGTGGCCTGGTGTACCAAGTAGCACCCGGATGGTGGGCTTGGGAACCCTGCACACATCGTTTAGGGCCGTGAGCGACACCCCGGTCGGATCTCCTTGCGGATGGAACCCGAATAGGCGGATGGAACCCGAATAGGCGATAAACCCCGGCCGGATCTCCTTGTGGTTAGTCAGGTCGTGGCCGACTCCCTCGCCAGGCTTCCGCTTGAAGGTTGCCAAGATACACGAGGTGTACATGGCGGTAAGTGGCGAGAGCATGTGTGAAGAAGTACACCCCTGCAGGGTTAATATGATCTATTCGAATAGCCGTGTCCGCGGTAAAGGACTTCTGGGTTGCCTGTACAGTTCATAGACAAGTGAAAGTGGATACTCTAAAATACGCAAGATAAGCGTGAGTGCTATGGATGGTGTTCTCGTAGGGAGACAGGAGTGGATCCATAGTGGTGTATTGATATGGTGAATATGTGGACTCGTGTGCGCCACCTCAAAAGAGTTACTTGCAGTCGTAGTTCAGGTTAGCCACCGAGTCAAAGCTGGCTTGCTGCAGTTAAACCCCACCATCCTCTCTGTTGATAATGATGCATATGTAGATAGTTCTGATGTAAGTCTTGCTGGGTACATTTGTACTCACGTTTGCCTATTTTATGTTTTTGCAGAGAGACTTCAGTCTCACTAGTTGTTCCGCGTGGACTTCGACGTTTAGCTTGTTACCTCAGCTACGATCTTGTGCCTCGGCAGGATTTGGTAGATGGTCAGGCTTCTCAGCCTTTTTCATTTATAGATGTCTGTACTCAGACAAGATAGCTACTGCTTGTGCTTTGACTTGTATGCTCTGAATGTTGGGTCATGAGTCCCCTGTTTGTAATATCTCGCTCCTCGGAGCCTAATGAATACTTACTTGTGTCGTAGAGTCATGTTGTGATGCCTTGTTGTATTTGCACATATCGAGCATATTGTGTGTATGATTGAAATGCTTGGTATGTGTGGGATCTGACTATCTAGTTGTTTATCTTTAGTAGCCTCTCTTACCGGGAAATGTCTCCTAGTGTTTCCACTGAGCCATGGTAGCTTGCTACTGCTCCGGAACACTTAGGCTGGCCGGCATGTGTCCTTCTTCGTTCCTGTGTCTGTCCCTTCGGGGAAATGTCACGCATTGAGTACCGGAGCCCTGTTAGCCCACTACAGCCCGGTTTACCGGAGTCCTGCTAGCCCAGTGCTACAGCCCGGACCCACTTGCTGATGACCGACACGTTCGATGCTGGGTCATGGATGCCTGTCCCCGTAAGTCTGTGCCACTTTGGGTTTACGACTAGTCATGTCATCCCGGGCTCCTTATCATATGGATGCTAGCGACACTATCATATACGTGTGCCAAAAGGCGCAAACGGTCCCGGGCAAAGGTAAGGCGACACCCGTGGGAATACCGTGCGTGAGGCCGCAAAGTGATATGAGGTGTTACATGCTAGATCGATGTGGCATTGAGTCGGGGTCCTGACATAAGTAAACCAATTAGAATCAACTACAAGGAGTAATAAACACTACTAGCAACCCACAGGTACCAATTTGTGGTTTGGATACAAGATTGGATACAAGAGATGAACTAGGGTTTTGAGAGGAGATGGTGCTGGTGAAGATGTTGATGGAGATTGACCCCCTCCCGTTGAGAGGATCGTTGGTGATGACGATGGTGATGATTTCCCCCTCTCGGAGGGAAGTGTCCCCAGCAGAACAGTTCCGCTGGAGCCCTAGATTGGTTCCGCCAAGGTTTCGCCTCGTGGGAGCGGAGTTTCGTCCCGTAAGCTTGCCCATGATTTTTTCCAGGGTAAAAGCCTTCATATAGCAGAAGATGGACACCGGAGGGCCACCAGGGGGCCGAGGAGACAGGGGGCGCGCCCAGTAGGGGTGGGCACGCCCCCCACCCTCCTGGCCAGGGTGTGGGCCCTCTGAGGTGTTTCTTCCACTCAATAATTCTAATTAATTCCAAAGTAAGTTTCGTGGAGTTTCAGGATTTTTGGAGCAGTGCAGAATAGGTTTCCAATGTTTGCTCCTTTTCTAGCCAGAATTCCAGCTGCCGGCATTCCCCCTCTTCATGGTAAACCTTGTAAAATAAGAGAGAATAGCCATAAGTATTGAGATACAATGTGTAATAACAGCCCATAATGCGATAAATATTGATATAAAAGCATGATGCAAAATGGACGTATCAACTCCCCCAAGCTTAGACCTCGCTTTTCCTCAAGCGGAAGCCGATATCGAAAAATATGTCCACATGTTTAGAGATAGAGGCATCGATAAAAATAAAATACGGACATGAGGGCATCATGATTATTCTTATAACAGCAACATAAATAGATTTTGTCATATGACTTCTTATGCTCAAGTAACAATCAATTCACAATGTCAAGTATGGTTCAGAAACTTCATTGGAAGCTAACAAACTATAACCTCAGTCATTGAAGCAATTGCAATTTATCATAACATCATAAAGAGTCAAGAATAGAGCTTTTCAGCAAGTCCACACACTCAACTATCATGTAGTCTTCTACAATTGCTAACACTCACGCAATACTTGTGGTTATGGAGTTTCAACCGGACACAGAGAAAGATAGGGGCTTATTGTGTTGCCTCCCAACATATTCACCTTTAGGTGATGTCAACAATAATAGCCCATGCTAACTTACATCCAATTGGATATATATATCATGATCTTTCAAACACGAGGAGCTTGCCAAAGGATAAAATGAAAAAGGGAAAGGTGAGGATCACCTTGACTCAAGCATAAAGTAAAAATAAAAAGTAAAAGATAGGCCCTTCGCAGAGGGAAGCAGAGGTTGTCATGTGCGTTTAGGGTTGGATGCATAAAATCTTAATGCAAAAGAACGTCACTTCATATTGCCCCTTGTATGTGGACCTTTATTATGCAGTCTGTCGCTTTTATTGCTTCCACAACAAGATCGTATAAAGCTTATTTTGTCTGCACTAATAAATCATACATATTTAGATAGCAATTTTTATTGCTTGCAACATGATAACTTACTTGAAGGATCTTAGTATCTCTACTTGGTGCAAGGAATTTGGCTAGCATGAGGGGGAAAGGCAAGCTCAACATGTTTGGAAGGTCAATGACAATATACTTTAACTGAGATGTGAGAAAACATAAACCATTATGTTGTCTTCCTTGTCCAACATCAACTCTTTTAGCATGTCATACTTAATGAGTGCTCCCAATTATAAAAGATGTCCAAGATAATATATTTGTATGTGGACCCCTCTTTCCTTATTACTTCCTATTAATTGCAACGATGACCAAAACTACATTTATCAACTCTGAACAACTTTTATGCCTCATACTTTCTATGTGTGAAGTCATTACTATCCATAAGATCAATATGAACTATTTTATTCTTTCTACTTTGTCAAGATCATAGCAAGATAGCAAAGCCCTTGACTGAACACTAATTTTTATTATAGATAGCTCACGGACTCGATTACATAAATAGATCACAAAGCAAAACTCAAAACTACTTGATACTAAAACTTCAATCTACTAGATCCAGAAACTAATGAAAGGATCGAACTAAATAAAACGGTAAAGATAGGAGTGTGATGGTGATACGATACCGGGGCACCTCCCCCAAGCTTGGAAGTTGCCAAGGGGAGTGCCCATACCCATGTGATTATGTCCTCGGAGGTGGTGAAGTAGGAGTTTTTGATGATGTAGGCTTGTCGTCCATTTTCCAAGGCATTGGTTCACCATCATAGAAGGATGATCGAGTCTCCGAGATCCTTAAATCTGCAGCCACACTCATCCTCTTGAATCTATATTCATACTCACAATTCTGGTTTTGCAGGTCATAGATCTGGGCTTGGAGGTGCTCAATTTTCTCTTGAAGCTTGAAGATGGTCTCCCCAATGACTTTGGCATCTAGCTTGTGGTTGTTGATGAACTCCGTGATCATCATCTGGTTGGCGTTGAGTCCACACTCCACCATCCCTTGGCACTTGAAGACTTGCTGCTCCATGGCTTCGAGCTTTGTCTCCACACTTTCGGTATGCCTTGGTCCCTCCACATCGCGGATGTGTAGCACCCCCTCATGCATCTCAATGGTTTGAGGGTGTTGCAGCACCTCCGTGAGATAGGGGTTGATAACCCTCTGGAAAAACTTGTCCTTGGGAGCACTTGGAGACATCATGATGCTCTAGATTTGAAACAGAAACAGCTCGAAACGAAAATAAAGGATATTCGCGTGATACGGTGGTCAAAACCTTCGGGAGTTTATATAATGAATTTTTACCAACCAAAATACGTAATGTGCAAGAAAACGGAGTCAAGGAGGCACACTAGGTGGCCACGAGACAGGGGGTGCACCTAGGAAGGGTGGGCGCGCCCTCCACCCTCGTGGAGGCCTCGTGTCCTTCCCGGACTACTTCTTTCTTTCTAAAATTCTTAAATATTCCAAAACTGATAAAAATTGCCATTAGAATTGCTTTGGAGTCGGTTTACTTACCGTACCACATACCTATTCCTTTTCGGAGTCTGGAACATTCTGAAAAGTGTCCCTTATGTATTCCTCCGAGGTTACGGTTTCAATAATATTAGTTTCAACATTGATAGGATTACCTGAAATGTAATGTTTAATTCTTTGACCGTTCACCACCCTCGGAATTGTGCCTTCAAAGTTGTTGATTTTTATGGCATCTGAACAATAGACCTTCTCGATAACATAAGGACCTTCCCATTTAGAGAGAAGTTTTCCTGCAAAAAATCTTAAACGAGAGTTGAATAATAGCACATAATCAGCTACATTAAACTCACGCTTTTGTATCCTTTTATCATGCCAGCGTTTGACTTTTTCTTTGAATAGCTTGGCATTCTCATAGGCTTGGGTTCTCCATTCATCAAGTGAGCTAATATCAAACAACCTCTTCTCACCGGCAAGTTTGAAGTCATAGTTGAGCTCTTTAATATCCCAATATGCTTTATGTTCAAGTTCTAGAGGTAAATGACAAGCTTTTCCATAAACCATCTTATACGGAGACATACCCATAGGATTTTTGTAAGCAGTTCTATAGGCCCATAATGCATCATCAAGTTTTTTAGACCAATTCTTTCTAGATCTATTGACAGTCTTTTGCAAAATTAATTTGAGCTCTATGTTGCTCAACTCTACTTGACCACTAGATTGCGGATGATAAGGAGACGCGATTCTATGATTAACATCATACTTAGCAAGCATTTTACGGAAAGCACCATGAATAAAATGTGAACCACCATCAGTCATAAGATATCTAGGGACTCCAAACCTCGGAAAAATAACTTCTTTAAGCATTTTACTAGAAGTGTTATGATCAGCACTACTAGTTGGAATAGCTTCTACCCACTTAGTAACGTAATCAACAACAACTAAAATATGTGTGTAACCATTAGAGGCAGGAAAGGGTCCCATATAATCAAAGCCCCAAACATCAAACGGTTCAATAACAAGAGAATAATTCATAGGCATTTCTTGACGTCTACTAATATTACCTATTCTTTGACATTCATCACAAGATAAGACAAACTTACGAGCATCTTTGAAGACAGAAGGCCAATAAAAACCAGATTGCAGTACCTTATGTGCAGTTCTATCTCCAGCGTGGTGTCCTCCATAGGATTCAGAGTGACACTTGCGTAGGATCTGTTCTTGTTCATGATCAGGTACACAACGTCTAATAACACCATCTACTCCTTCTTTATAAAGGTGTGGGTCATCCCAGAAGTAATGTCTTAAATCATAAAAGAACTTCTTCTTTTGCTGGTATGTGAAACTAGGTGGTATAAATTTAGCAACAATGTAGTTAGCATAATCAGCATACCAAGGAGCAGTACGAGAAGTATTAACGACAGCTAATTGTTCATCAGGAAACCTATCATCAATAGGCAGTGGGTCATCAAGAACATTCTCTAACCTAGACAAGTTGTCTGCAATGGGGTTCTCGGCTCCCTTTCTATCAATAATATGCAAATAAAATTCTTGGAGCAAGAGAACCCATCTAACGAGTCTAGACTTAGCATCTTTCTTTTCCATAAGATATTTAATAGTAGCATGATCAGTGTGAATAGTAACTTTGGAATCAACAATATAAGGTCTAAACTTATCACATGCAAACACAACTGCTAAGAATTCTTTTTCAGTAGTAGCATAATTTCTCTGGGCAGTATCAAGAGTCTTACTAGCATACTGGATAACATTCAATTTCTTATCAACTCTTTGCCCTAGAACAACACCTACAGCATAATCACTAGCATCACACATAATTTCAAAGGGTAAATTCCAATCAGGTGGCTGAACAATAGGTGCAGTGATCATAGCTTTCTTAAGTATTTCAAATGCTTCTACACAATCATCATCAAAGACAAAAGGAATGTCTTTTTGCAATAAATTAGTCAGAGGCCTAGAGATTTTAGAAAAGTCCTTAATGAACCTCCTATAAAAACCGGCATGACCAAGGAAACTTCTTATACCTTTTATGTCCTTGGGACATGGCATCTTTTCAATAGCATCAACTTTGGCTTTATCAACTTCAATACCTCTCTCAGAAATCTTATGCCCCAAGACAATGCCTTCATTAACCATAAAGTGGCACTTCTCCCAATTCAGGACGAGACTAGTGTCTTCTCATCTCTGCAAAACTCGATCAAGGTTTCTCAAGCAATCATCAAAAGAGGATCCATAAACAGAGAAATCATCCATGAATACCTCACAAATCTTTTCACAAAAGTCAGAGAATATAGCCATCATACATCTTTGAAAGGTAGCAGGTGCATTACATAAACCAAAAGGCATACGTCTATAAGAAAAAGTACGAAAGGTCAAGTAAAAGTAGTTTTCGATTGATCCCCCGCTGACACAGGTATTTGAGAGAAACCAGAATAACCATCTAGAAAGCAGAAATGTGTGTGTTTGGATAGTCTTTCTAGCATTTGATCAATAAAAGGTAAATGGTAATGATCTTTCTTAGTAGCCTTATTTAACTTACGAAAATCAATTACCATCCTATAACCTGTAATAATTCTTTGCGGGATCAATTCATCTTTATCATTAGGAATGATAGTAATACCTCCCTTATTAGGGACACAATGGACAGGGCTTACCCAATCACTATCAGCAACGGGATAAATTATACCTGCCTCAAGGAGCTTTAGTATCTCCTTTCTTACCACTTCTTTCATCTTAGGATTCAATCGTCGTTGAGGATCTCTAACTGGTTTAGCATCGGCCTCCAAATTAATTTTGTGTTGGCATAACATGGGACTAATGCCCTTGAGATCATCTAGAGTATATCCAATAGCAGCTCGGTGCTTCTTCAGAGTTTTCAATAATCTTTCTTCTTCTTGCTATGAAAGGTTAGCACTAACAATAACATGATATATTTACTTTTCATCAAGATAAGCATACTTAAGATTATCAGGTAATGGTTTGAGTTCAAACATGGGATCACCCTTGGGTGGAGGGGGATCCCCAAGAATTTCAACGGGAAGGTTGTGTTTCAGCATAGGTTGCTGTTTAAGGAACACTTCATATATTTCCCTTCTTTCCTTCATAAACATATAATTTTCATGGTCAAGCAAATATTGTTCTAACGGATCAGTAGGCGGCACGACAATAGAAGCAAGACCAATAATCTCATCCTTACTAGGTGATTCTCTATCACGAGGTTGTCTACGAAACTTAGCAAAATTAAACTCATGAGACATACCCTCTAAGCCAATTGTAATAGTATCCTTTTCACAATCAATCCTAGCATTAACTGTATTCAAGAAGGGTCTACAAAAATAATGGGACAAAAGTCATCTTGTGGGGAACCAAGAACAAGAAAATCAACAGGATATTTAACCTTCTCACACAAGACTTCAACATCTCTAACTATCCCAACTGGTTTAATGGTGTCCCTATTAGCAAGCTTAATAGTAACATCAATGTCTTCCAATCCAATGGGTGCAATGCCGTGCATAATTTCTTTATATAAGTCATAGGGTATTGCACTAGCACTAGCACCCATATCACATAAGCCATTATAACAATGATCTCCTATTTAACAGAAATAACAAGCATGCCTACCACAGGTCTATGTATCTTAGTATCTGGTCTAGTAATATTAGCAGTCTCACCACATAAATAAATAACATGCCCATCTAAATCATCATCCAAGAGATCTTTAACCATAGAAATACTAGGTTCAACTTTGATTTGCTCAGGAGGTGTATAAGTCCTAGTATTACTATTATGAACAACAGTCGAAGTTTTAGCATGATCCTTTATCCTAACAGGAAAAGGAGGTTTCTCAACATAAGTAGTAGGAACAATGGGATCACTATAAGAGACAGTCTCTTCTTCAACTGTAATAGGTGCAACTACTTTTACTTCAACGAGAGGATTATATTTAAACCACTTCTCTTTAGGGAGATCAACGTGAGTAGCAAAAGATTCACAGAAAGAAGCTACTATCTCAGAGTGAAGTCCATACTTAGCGCTAAATCCACGAAAAGCATATGTATTCATAAAAGATTTAACACAATCAAACTTAGGTGTCATACCTGTCTCCTTACCATCATCGGAACCCAAATCTTTAGAGTTGCTTTTAATTCTTTCAAGTAAGTCCCATTTGAATTCAATAGTCTTCAGCATATAAGAACCAGCACCGGAAGTATCGAGCAGGTTGCGATCATTTAGAGAAAGCCGAGCATAAAAATTTTGAATGATCATTTCTCTGGAGAGCTCATGATTGGGGCATGAATATAGCATTGATTTAAGCCTCTCCCAAGCTTGAGCGATGCTTTCTCCTTCGCTAGGCCAAAAATTATATATGTAATTACGATCACAATGAACAAAGATGCATAGGATAGAACTTCTGGTGAAATTCCAACTTCAGTCGTTTATAATTCCAAGATCTCATATCCTCACATAGCCTATACCATGTCAATGCATCTCCCTTCAAATATAAAGGGAAGACCTTCCTTTTGACAACATCATTGGGAATACCTGCAAGCTTAAATAATCCACAAACTTCATCCACAAAGATAAGGTGTAAATCGGGATGCAATGTTCCATCTCCTGCATATGGATTAGCTAGCAGTTTCTCTATCACACCTGAAGGAATCTCAAAGTAAATATTTTCAAATAGTTCAATAGGTTGAGGAGCAACTCTTTGCTCTTCTGGTCGGGGTGAAGATACCCTAAACAAGCCCCTCAAAGGATTAGTTTCCATAGTGACAAGTAACAGAAAATTTCAGCACACTATATAAATGTTTCCTTACCAAGTTCCACTCACCAAAAGCGCTATGCTCCCCGGTAACTACGCCAGAAAAGAGTCTTGATGACCCGCAAGTGTAGGGGATCTATCATAGTCCTTTCTATAAGTAAGAGTGTCAAACCCAACGAGGAGCAGAAGGAAATGATAAGCGGTTTTCAGTAAGGTTTTCTCTGCAAGCACTGAAATTGTAGTTAATAGATAGTTTTGTGATAAGATAAATTGTAACGAGTTACAAGCAATGAAAGTAAATAAAGTGCAGCAAGGTGGACCAATCCTTTTTGTAGCAAAGGATAAGCCTGGACAATTTCTTATAATGAGAAAATAGCTCCCGAGAACACATGGGAATTATCGTCAAGCTAGTTTTCATCATGCTCATATGATTCGCATTCGGTACTTTGATAATTCGATATGTGGGTGGACCGGTGCTTGGGTACTGCCCTTACTTGGACAAGCATCCCACTTATGATTAACCCCTATTGCAAGCATCCGCAACTACAAAAGAAGTATTAAGGTAAACCTAACCACAGCATTAAAGATATGGATCCAAATCAGCCCCTTACGAAGCAACGCATAAACTAGGGTTTAAACTTCTGTCACTCTAGCAACCCATCATCTACTTATTACTTCCCAATTGTCACACCCTAGTTAGCCATGCATTAGAGTGTTGCATCATGTTTACTCTTTCATCAGAAACCTGAAATGGGGATGACAGAACCCCCAGTCCCCTCTGAAACCACTTAGGGTTTACTAAAAACTTTTTCAATGAACCTGAAATGCCCTTCTAAAATGCCCATCATTTTTGTCTTGGTTCAGAACCTCTGCCAAAAGTGATGCACATTTTCCTAGGCCATCTTAGGGTTTTTGAATTAAATTATAAATATTTGAATTTCGGCATTTAAAATTATATAAAATATTTAAATGCTCAAATATCTCCAAACTAAAATGTTTCATGTTGGAAATAATCCAACTATGGACCAGGAGTAGTTTGGTGATTTTAGGAGTTGCCTAAGTATTTTATTTAATTCAACAAAGTTGCAGAAGTATTAAAAAAACAGAAAACAGAAAGAAAATGGAAAAACTTACCTGACGCCTGCTCCCGACCCACCTGCCAGCCCAGCCCAGCGCCGCTCCAGCGAGCTGCTTGCCGGCCAGGCAGGCAGGCAGGTGCCCGACGGCGACCACAGCGCGCGCCACGCACCTGCTCGCCGCCTCGCCGCTCCCCTCGCCCGGTGACGTCGTGGATCGGCCTCCCTCGCTTCCCCGAACCCCCCAGACACCCCCTCTCCTCTCCAGCTCCTTCCCCTCGCGCTCCCCCGCCATGACCGACGCCACCATCGCCGTGCCTTCGTCGTAGCCGTGCTCCCCGCCGCCCGTGCGTCCTCTCATCGTGTCCAGGAGCTCCGCCGCTGTCCACTCCATCGAGCAAGCCGAGCCCCGAGCGCTTGCAACGCCCGAGTCCACCGCAACGACCTCGCCCGAACCACCGTCGCCGGAGATCCCCTTCAACACCGTCATCGCTCCGGTCCATCTCCGGCCGCACCAAGGGCTTCGTCGCACTCACTATGAGCTTAGCCATCTTTCCCCCCCTCCTTTTCTTGCTCCCGAGCTGTGTAGCGACCTCCCGGAGCTCAACCGCACCCACTGCCGTGGAGCTCGTCGTCGACGTGCTCCCGTTCACCCTCCGACCACTCCACGGTGTCCATCATGCTCACCGTGTCACGTAGCACCTAGCTAGCTACTCCCCGCGCCTCACCGACCTCTCTAGCGTCAAGTTCGTCTTCGGCCGAACCCCGGTGGCCGCCAAAGTCGTCGCCGGCGCCAACTCCGGCCACCGCGACCCCAACGGACTCCACCAAGAGCTGCGGCTCGTCCTCAGCTCCACTCCGGTGGTCTCCGTGATCCATTTGGCGGCTGAAACAGCCAAAACCACTTCCGCCGCCACGTCGGGCTCGCCGGCGGCTAAACGCCGGTGCAGCCGACCCGGGTTTGACCACGGGTGGGCCCTGGTTGACTCCCCTGAGTCAATGACAGGTGGGGCCCAGCCCTGTTAATTAAACAGGTTTAGTTTTAATTAAACTTTAATTAATCTAATCACACTGACACGCGGGACCCACTATCAGGTTTGACCCGGACGTGTCCCGTTGACCTGCTGACGTCACACTGACGCCAGGCTGACGCAATAATTGATTTTCTGGAATTAATCTAATATAGGAAAATTCCAGAATATAGTTTAAACTTTAAAAATTCATAACTTTTTTTCTGTAACTCCAAATCAGACAAATTATATATGAAAAATGATCAGAAAAATCCAATCTATCCATCTGTACTATTTTCATGCATGATAAAAAGAAAACAAGTTAACCTGATGTTTAATACAGAACAAGGAAAAACACTTTAAAGGGCCATGTTTGAGTTTGAAATTTGAATCTTTGATTCAAATTGGTTCAAACCCTTCTGGTCTTAGTTGCATTAGCCCAACAGACCCATATTGCTATGTTTCATGCATGCATCATATTGTTGCACATTGTTTGGTGATGGTTGTGTATCGGTGTTCTTTGCGGCAGGTTCTGCCTCCGAGTAGTACCGTGATTACCCTAACGAAGAACCGTATTAGTGCATCGAACCATCAGGCAAGCAACCAACCATTTGATCATATCGATACAATCCCATGTTCTCGCTCCTGCTCTCTTTTACTGCATTAAGACAACGCGTTTCAAACTGCTGTGTGCTACGGTAGTTGAACCCACTTCCTCTGCATGACCTGTCATTGCCACAATAACTAGATGAAACCCACTAGCATGTGTAGGAGTTGATTGAGCCATATGAATGTGTTGTTCCTACCTTGCTATGCCTGCTATGCTTAGAGTCGTGTCAGGTCTGGTTCATCTGGGTGATGGGCTAGAGTGAAATGATTATGTCGGTAATGAGAGTGATGTGGTGAACACGATTTGGTAAAGGTATCGATGAGAGGCCATGTAGGAGTACATGGTGGGTTGTTTCATTGAAGCCGACCTTAAGCACTGAGATCTGTATGTGTGATTTAAGAATCAGCTACTACCATGCATTGGGCCCGAAACCAATAGACCCTCTCAGCTTCTTATTCACCCTAGTTCTCCGTCCAGGAGTTGCAAGTAGTTTCTGGTGTTTGTAGCCTACTGGAGGCCGTGGACAGCGCTGACCATAGGGGTGGGCTGTGATGCAGTAGGTACGTGGCCGGGTGTACCGAATACCCGTTAGGTATCTCGGGAACCCTGTTCACATCGTTCGGGGCCGTATGGGAAACCTCGGCCGGACTCCCTACAGATGGAACCTGGATAGGCGATAAACCTGGACTGGAGGCTTAGGTGATTAGGTAGGTCGTGGCCGACACCCACGTTGGGCTTCCTCTTGAAGGTTGTCGAGTACATGTCGTGTAAACGACGGTAAGTGGTGAGAGTGTGTATGAAGAAGTACACCCCTGCAGGGTTATCATGATCTATTCGAATAGCCGCGTCCGCGGTAAAGGACTACTTGGTTGCCTATACAGTTCATAGACAAGTAAATGGAAACTACTAAAAGCCTCAAGATAAGGGTGAGTGCCGAGGATGGCTCTTCCGTAGGAAGACAGAGGTGGATCCTCGGTAGTGTATTGAATTGGTGAGTAGTGGACTCGTGTACGCAAAACCATTTCAAGTTGGAGTCTCGTAGGTTAGCCTAGCCAAGAGTCAAAGCTGGCTTGCTGCAACAACTCCACCAACCCTTCTTGATAATATGCATGTATGTAGGATCTGATGTAAGACTTGCTGAGTACCTTTGTACTCATGTTGCTATAATTTACATTTTTACAGAAGACAATGCAACCCCTTCTGATGGGTTCTACATAGACGTTGACATCAATGAGTAGGCTAAGGCCCAGGTGGTGATCCTGAGCTTGTGAAGGACCACGTAGTATAGCTAGGCTTTCCAAGCCTCTTTTATTTTTCTAGTTGTCTGTACTCAGACAAATTACTTCCGCTGCTGGTTTGTATGACTGTATGACTTGAATGCTGGGTCGTGTGACCCGTAGCTTTGTGTATGTTATGTATGGCTCTCTGAGCCTTAAATAAAGTACTTGTGTCATAGAGTCATGTTGTGATGCCTTGTTGTGTTTGCACATATCGAGCATATTGTGTGTATGATTGAAATGCTTGGTATGTGTGGGATCTGACTATCTAGTTGTTTATCCTTAGTAGCCTCTCTTCCCGGGAAATGTCTCCTAGTGTTACCACTGAGCCATGGTAGCTTGCTACTGCTCTGGAACACTTAGGCTGGCCGGCATGTGTCCTTCTTCGTTCCTGTGTCTGTCCCTTCGGGGAAATGTCACGCATTGAGTACCGGAGTCCTGTTAGCCCGCTACAGCCCGGTTTACCGGGGTCCTGCTAGCCCAGTGCTACAGCCCGGACCCACTTGCTGATGACCGACACGTTCGTTGCTGGGTCATGGATGCCTGTCCCTCTAAGTCTGTGCCACTTTGGGTTTACGACTAGTCATGTCAGCCCGGGCTCCTTATCATATGGATGCTAGCGACACTATCATATACGTGAGCCAAAAGGCGCAAACGGTCCCGGGCAAAGGTAAGGCGACACCCGTGGGTATACCGTGCGTGAGGCCGCAAAGTGATATGAGGTGTTACAAGCTAGATCGATGTGACATCGAGTCGGGGTCCTGACAGCGTTAGCATCAGAGCCAGACTGCCTGTAGGTTCTCCAAGCCAAACTGGTCGATGTTGAGTCTAGAAATTCTTTAGTTATATGTAGGGGAATTGTTTGTGGGTGGAACGTCAGGCTCTTGTTACTCCTTTATCTTATGACATTCTGATCTGAGTCAGTCTATTCTTCCACCGGGGGTTAAGGAATTAGGATCTATCCTCTCTATCAGGATCACGTGTTACTAATCAGTAGTACCTTATAGGGTTGATGGATACAAGCCTAGTTCAGTTCTACTACCACGTTATGTTGTTAGGATGGACTCAGAACTTTGATATGATGATGTTGAGTGTGTATGAAATCCTTTGTCAAATGTCTCAAAATCCTTCTTGAGCATTTACAGCTGTTATGCTGCCGAAATTTTGCTAGAAATTCTAATGCCTTTGCATTATGATTGTGTTTTCAGATGGCCACTCGCGACCTCAATCAAGTGGTTCGCTTGACTCGATGCCTAGATGTACCCGGCCATACTGCCATGTTGGTCAGGGTAATGACTGAGGCCGGATACCGTTGGTATCCTGAGTACACGGTCGAAGAGCAATTCCGAGACTTTAATCAAAGCCAGTATCTCTGCACTGTCAGGATATTTCCATCTTATCCTGGGTCCACCGAGCCCCTTCACTGCTCCTATGGACTCGGGGTTACTATTGAGATGGTTGTGTAGGACACCGCCTACTCTATGATGACCATCATGCGAGTCAGGTCTGGCCTATTTCGGGACTCTGATTTCCGATATATGCCAGGATCACTTCCGGGAGCACAAGGGTATCTCCAGGCTATCTATGCTGACCCCACCCAGGAGGATTCACGGACTCGCACCACTGCTGAGATGCTCGAGGATAAGGACCGTGAAAATCGGGCCTTGAGGTTAGAGCTCTTCAATACCCGTGCTGACCATTGGGCCACATTGACTCGGTTTGCACCGGCGGTGCAAGCTGGATATTCGGATATGCGTGATCTCTATCCTGTGAGATCTGCTCTGCCAGACGTGATGGGTTTGTGTGATGTAGGAGGCATCACCCCACCTCGTGGTCCCCGCAGGCCACCGTCTGTTGGTCCAAGACCTCATCCTAGCCCCTATGGTCCACAAGCTCCGCGAGATCGTCTGTTTCCTGATGATCATGTTGAGCTTCCAGGCTATGGAGGTGACTTCTACGAGGACTACTACGGATCGTTCTGAGTTAGTGGTAGTATCACTAGTTCGTGTTAGCTGTGTCGTCTATCGTCCTGCGTGACTCGTGGGATATGACCTAGCTGTATCGCCTTCCGGAGGTGTAGAAAAATAATGTATAGGAGCTGGGAATGCCTCCGATGAGATGTAATCCTCTTTTCACCGTAATAGTACCTTGTTTGGTCTTGTACTAAACCCTGTATGGTGTGTATGACGATGGAATAAAGAAGCAGTTTCTGTATCTACCATGTCATACGGATGATCATCTTGCATTCCGAGTTATTCCTTACATTCTGTATCCTATGTCGGAATTTTATCATTCTGACTAAATAATTGTCTTGTTTACCTAGGATGGTCAACACGCGCACTAACCCTGCTCCTCAAGAGCAGGCCGAAGGCAGTGAAGTCAAGAATGCAAATCTGCCTCATCCTCCTTCCCTAGCCGAGGTTATGATGGAAGCCGAAAGAAACAAGCGGGAGACCAACCGTTTGTTGGAGCGTATTGAACAGAACACAGCACACCATCAGAGGACTAACGTGGTGTCACTCAGTGATTTTATCAAGTTACATCCACCCACGTTCCACCACTCCGTCGAGCCTCTCGACGCTGATGACTGGCTTCACAGTATCTCTCACAAGCTGCATTCCGCGCTAGTAGCTAAGGCTGACAAGGTCACCTTTGCTACATATCATCTTGAAGGCCCCGCCAGTCTATGGTGGGAGAATTATGGAGCTATGCGCCCAGCGGGCCATGTCACTACTTGGGCTGAATTCAGCGAGGCTTTCCGTGAACATCACATTCCGGAGGGTCTCATGGACCGTAAACGTGAGGAATTTTGCAGTTTCACTCAGGGCCGCCTCTCTGTGGATGCTTACAGCAGGGAGTTCGGTAACCTCGCACGATATGCAACTGAGGAAGTTTCTACTGATGCCAAGAAGCAAGCAAGGTTCCGTAAGGGACTTAGTCCTGAGCTTCGCCGCGACCTCCGTCTGCATGAGTGCACATCTTTTCAGAAACTTGTTAACAAGGCCATCAGTGCTGAGACTGGTCAGACTGATTATGACGCAACACGCAAGCATGGTCGTGACATGGGTTCCTCATCCGGTGCTGGTCCTCAGAAGCGCCGCGTGTGGGTGCCCAACACCGCCCTACCACCCAGGTTCACACCAAGGCCATCTTTCCAAGCGCCTCGCCCCGTTCAACAGTCTGCACCAGCCAAGCCCTATGGGGGTCCAACCAACAATGCTCCTCCACGTACCAGTTCCGTGACTTGTTTCAAGTGTGGGGAATCTGGCCACTATATGCGTGAGTGTCCCCAGACCAACCCCAACCAATCTGCTAAAGTTGTTGGCCGTGGCAAGCCGACAGGGAAAGTGTTCCACGCCAAGCCGGCCACCGCTACACGTGGCCATGTCAACTGTATCTCTGCCGAAGAAGCTCAAGAGGATCCCAACGTCGTTCTCGGTACGCTCCTTGTTAATTGCCACCTGGCATTTGTTCTTTTCGATACCGGAGCCTCTCATTCATTTATATCCGAGAACTATGCTCGTTGCATAACACCGCATTTTGTGACATGCCATCCACTATGGAAATTTCTACTCCTGGTTCTAGATGGCAGACCTCCAGAGTAAGTTATGGAAATGAAATCCAAGTCGACAGACTTGTTTTCCTTGCATCTTTGATAGCTCTCAAATTTTTGGATATTAATATCATTTTGGGTACGGACTGGATGTCAGCTCATCATGCCAAAATTGATTGCTTCTCTAGGACTGTTCAACTCACTCATCCTTCGGGGAAGATAGTCAATGTCTTGACCCGATTAGGCAAGCGACAATTATATTCTCTTAACGCCAGCCCTTTGCCAGACCTTGAGGACGTTCCGGTAGTCCGTGACTTCCCGGATGTCTTCCCAGAGGAATTGCCAGGTGTTCCACCTGACAGGGATGTTGAGTTCGTAATAGACCTCATTCCAGGAACCGTTCCAATTGCTAGAAGACCCTATAAGATGGCACCACTAGAACTAGCCGAGCTTAAGAAACAACTCGATGAGTCCTTGAAAAAGGGTTTCATCCGACCTAGTTCATCTCCGTGGGCTTGCCCCGTCCTATTCGTCAAGAAGAAGGATGGTACGGACCGGATGGTTGTAGATTATCGACCTGTCAATTTGGTCACAATCAAGAACAAATATCCGCTCCCCAGGATCAACGACCTGTATGATCAGCTCGATGGATCCTCAGTCTTCTCCAAGATGGATTTGAGGTTGGGCTACCATCAAATCAAAATCAGAAACGGGGACATTCCTAAAACGGCCTTTGTTACTCGTTATGGCCAATACTAGTACACCGTCATGTCCTTCGGTTTAACCAACGCTCCAGCCACCTTTTCTCGGTTAATGAACTCAATCTTCATGGAGTATTTGGATAAATTCGTCGTGGTTTATCTCGATGATATACTCATCTACTCCAAGAACGAGGAAGAACATGCCGAACATCTAAGGCTAGTGTTGAAGAAACTTCGAGAGCATCGCCTTTATGCCAAGTTTTCTAAATGTGAATTCTGGTTGTCGGAAGTGACCTATCTGGGTCATGTAATATCTGGTAAAGGTATTGCTGTTAACCCTGAGCGAGTTCAAGCCGTCCTTAATTGGACTCCACCTGAATCGGTCAAGCAAGTTCGGAGTTTTCTGGGCTTAGCGAGCTATTGCAGTCGCTTTGTCGAAAATTTCTCCAAAGTTGCTAAACCTCTAACCGAACTCCTCAAGAAAGATAAGAAGTTCGAATGGACTCCACAATGTGAGCACAGCTTTCAGGAACTGAAAAGACGCCTGACTTCTGCTCCCGTACTGGTACCGCCAGACTTCTCCAAGGACTTTGTTATCTACTGCGACGCCTCGCGACAAGGACTAGGTTGCATTCTCATGCAAGATCGACACGTAATTGCTTACGCTTCACGGCAATTGCACCCACATGAGGAGAATTATCCTACTCATGATCTAGAGCTTGCAGCCGTAGTCTATGCACTTAAGACCTGGCGACATTACCTCCTCGGTAACCGTTGCGAAATATTCACTGATCACCAAAGTCTGAAGTACATTTTCACCCAACCGGATTTGAATCTCAGGCAAAGACGTTGGGTTGAGTTGATCACAGATTTCGACTTAGGAATAACTTACACCCCAGGGAAAGCCAACGTCATGGCTGATGCGCTAAGTCGTAAATCTTATTGTAACAACCTAATGCTACAACGAAGTCAACCGTTTCTCCATGAGGAATTTCGGAAGCTTAACCTTCACATTGTTCCTCAAGGTTTTCTTTCCACCTTGGTGGCAAAACCAACCCTTACGGACCAGATCGTCAAAGCACAGAAGGTAGATCCGGGAATTTCCCGCATCAAGAGAAACATCAAGAAAGGAGTTATGAATTGTTTCTCCATTAATGATCAAGGGGTCGTATACTTCGGGAATCGACTAGTGGTTCCCAAAGTGCGAAACCTGAGGCGATTGATCCTTAAGGAGGCTCATGAATCTCCTCTCACCATTCATCCCGGTAGTACTAAGATGTATCAGGACCTACGCCAGAGGTTCTGGTGGACTAGGATGAAGAGAGAAATTGCTCAGTATATTGCTAGCTGCGACGTCTGCCGTCGTGTAAAAGCAGAGCATCAACGGCCTGCTGGCACCCTTCAACCCTTAGCTATTCCTGAATGGAAATGGGATAAAATTGGTATGGACTTCATTACCGGTTTTCCCAAGACCAAAAGAGGGAATAATGCTATCTTCGTCGTTGTTGATCGTCTTTCCAAAGTGGCCCATTTCTTACCTGTTCGCGAGAGTATAACCGCTAGTCAGCTGGCAGACTTATACATCTCCTAAATAGTGTCTCTCCATGGTGTTCCGTTGGAAATTAACTCGGATAGAGGAAGTCTTTTCACCTCTCGATTTTGGGAAAGTTTCCAAAACGCCATGGGAACCCGCCTTTCCTTTAGCACCGCTTTTCACTCTCAATCGAGTGGTCAAGTGGAACGTGTCAACCAGATCCTAGAAGACATGCTTCGAGCCTCTATTATCTCATTCGGAATGGATTGGGAGAAGTGCCTTCCATTTGCCGAATTCGCTTACAACAACAGCTATCAATCTAGCTTGGGTAAAGCCCCTTTTGAAGTTCTCTATGGACGACGGTGTCGAACACCCCTTAACTGGTCAGAGACCAGAGAAAGACAATTCTTTGGCCCGGATATGATTCAGGAAGCAGAAGAGCAAGTTCGCATCGTTCGTGAAAAGTTGAAAACAGCCCAATCTCGTCAAAAGAGTCAATATGACCGAAAACATAAGGCTATGACTTTCGAGGTTGACGAGAAGGCTTACCTTCGGGTTACCCCTCTGAAGGGAACCCATCGTTTCGGTATCAAAGGCAAATTGGCTAGTCGTTACATTGGACCTTTTCGCATTCTCGCTAAACAAGGAGAAGTTGCCTACCAGTTGGAACTACCTCCGCACCTCTCTAGAGTCCATGATGTCTTCCACGTTTCTCAACTCAGGCGTTGCTTCTCGGATCCTATCCGTGGAGTGGACTACGAAACGCTTGATCTCCAAGATAATCTTACATATCGAGAGTACCCCATTCGTGTCCTCGATCAGGCCGAGCGTACCACTCGACGTCATAATATCAAGTTTCTCAAAGTACAATGGTCGCACCATTCTGAGAATGAAGCAACTTGGGAAAGGGAGGATCGTCTTCGACTTGAGTATCCCGCCTTCTTTCCGGAGGAACCCAAATCTCAGGACGAGATTCTTTTGAGTGGGGGTGAGTTGTCACACCCTAGTTAGCCATGCATCAGAGTGTTGCATCATGTTTACTCTTTCATCAGAAACCTAAAATGGGGATGACAGAACCCCCAGTCCCCTCTGAAACCAATTAGTGTTTACTAAAAACTTTTTCAATGAACCTGAAATGCCCTTCTAAAATGCCCATCATTTTTGTCTTGGTTCAGAACCTCTGCCAAAAGTGATGCACATTTTCCTAGGCCATCTTAGGGTTTTTGAATTAAATCATAAATATTTGAATTTGGGCATTTAAAATTATATAAAATATTTAAATGCTCAAATATCTCCAAACTAAAATGTTTCATGTTGGAAATAATCCAACTATGGACCAGGAGTAGTTTGGTGATTTTAGGAGTTGCCTAAGTATTTTATTTAATTCAACAAAGTTGCAGAAGTATTAAAAAAACAGAAAACAGAAAGAAAATGGAAAAACTTACCTGACGCCTGCTCCCGGCCCACCTGCCGGCCCAGCCCAGCGCCGCTCCAGCGAGCTGCTTGGCGGCCAGGCAGGCAGGCAGGTGCCCGACGGCGACCACAGCGCGCGCCACGCACCTGCTCGCCGCCTCGCCGCTCCCCTCGCCCGGTGACGTCGTGGATCGGCGTCCCTCGCTTCCCCGAACCCCCAGACACCCACTCTCCTCTCCAGCTCCTCCCCCTCGCGCTCCCCCGCCATGACCGACGCCACCATCGCCGTGCCTTCGTCGTAGCCGTGCTCCCCGCCGCCCGTGCGTCCTCATATCGTGTCCAGGAGCTCCGCCGCTGTCCACTCCATCGAGCAAGCCGAGCCCCGAGCACTCGCAACGCCCGAGTCCACCGCAACGACCTCGCCCGAACCACCGTCGCCGGAGATCCCCTTCAACGCCGTCGTCGCTCCGGTCCATCTCCGGCCGCACCAAGGGCTTCGTCACACTCACTGTGAGCTTAGCCATCTTTCCCCCCTCCTTTTCTTGCTCCCGAGCTGTGTAGCAACATCCCGGAGCTCAACCGCACCCACTGCCGTGGAGCTCGTCGCCGACGTGCTCCCGGTCACCCTCCGACCACTCCATGGTGTCCATCATGCTCACCGTGTCACGTAGCACCTAGCTAGCTACTCCCCGCGCCTCACCGACCCCTCTAGCGTCAAGTTCGTCTTCGGCCGAACCCCGGTGGCCGCCAAAGTCGTCGCCGGCGCCAACTCCGGCCACCCCGACCCCAACGGACTCCACCAAGAGCTGCGGCTCGTCCTCAGCTCCACTCCGGTGGTCTCCGCGATCCATTTGGCGGCCGAAACAGCCAAAACCACTTCCGCCGCCGCGTCGGGCTCGCCGGCGGCTAAACGCCGGTGCAGCCGACCCGGGTTTGACCACGGGTGGGCCCTGGTTGACTCCCCTGAGTCAATGACAGGTGGGGCCCAGCCCTGTTAATTAAACAGGTTTAGTTTTAATTAAACTTTAATTAATCTAATCACACTGACACGCGGGACCCACTATCAGGTTTGACCCGGACGTGTCCCGTTGACCTGCTGACGTCACACTGATGCCAGGCTGACGCAATAATTGATTTTCTGGAATTAATCTAATATAGGAAAATTCCAGAATATAGTTTAAACTTTAAAAATTCATAACTTTTTTTCTGTAACTCCAAATCAGACAAATTATATATGAAAAATGATCAGAAAAATCCAATCTATCCATCTGTACTATTTTCATGCATGATTAAACAAGTTAACCTGATGTTTAATACAGAACAAGGAAAAACACTTTAAAGGGCCATGTTTGAGTTTGAAATTTGAATCTTTGATTCAAATTGGTTCAAACCCTTCTGGTCTTAGTTGCATTAGCCCAACACACTCATATTGCTATGTTTCATGCATGCATCATATTGTTGCACATTGTTTGGTGATGGTTGTGTATCGGTGTTCTTTGCGGCAGGTTCTGCCTCCGAGGAGTACCGTGATTACCCTAACGAAGAACCATATCAGTGCATCGAACCATCAGGCAAGCAACCAACCATTTGATCATATCGATACAATCCCATGTTCTCGCTCCTGCTCTCTTTTACTACATTAAGACAACGTGTTTCAAACTGCTGTGTGCTACGGTAGTTGAACCCACTTCCTCTGCATGACCTGTCATTGCCACAGTAACTAGATGAAACCGACTAGCATGTGTAGGAGTTGATTGAGCCATATGAATGTGTTGTTCCTACCTTGCTATGCCTGCTATGCTTAGAGTCGTGTCAGGTCTGGTTCATCTGGGTGATGGGCTAGAGTGAAATGATTATGTCGGTAATGAGAGTGATGTGGTGAACACGATTTGGTAAAGGTATCGATGAGAGGCCATGTAGGAGTACATGGTGGGTTGTTTCATTGAAGCCGACCTTAAGCACTGAGATCTGTATGTGTGATTTAAGAATCAGCTACTGCCATGCATTGGGCCCGAAACCAATGGACCCTCTCGGCTTCTTATTCACCCTAGTTCTCCGTCCAGGAGTTGCAAGTAGTTTCTGGTGTTTGTAGCCTACTGGAGGCCGTGGACAGCGCTGACCGTAGGGGTGGGCTGTGATGCGGTAGGTACGTGGCCGGGTGTACCGAATACCCGTTAGGTATCTCGGGAACCCTGTTCACATCGTTCGGGGCCGTATGGGAAACCTCGGCCGGACTCCCTACGGATGGAACCTGGATAGGCGATAAACCTGGACTGGAGGCTTAGGTGATTAGGTAGGTCGTGGCCGACACCCACGTTGGGCTTCCGCTTGAAGGTTGCCGAGTACATGTCGTGTAAACGACGGTAAGTGGTGAGAGCGTGTATGAAGAAGTACACCCCTGCAGGGTTATCATGATCTATTCGAATAGCCGCGTCCGCGGTAAAGGACTACTTGGTTGCCTATACAGTTCATAGACAAGTAAATGGAAACTACTAAAAGCCTCAAGATAAGGGTGAGTGCCGAGGATGGCTCTTCCGTAGGAAGACGGAGGTGGATCCTCGGTAGTGTATTGAATTGGTGAGTAGTGGACTCGTGTACGCAAAACCATTTCAAGTTGGAGTCTCGTAGGTTAGCCTAGCCAAGAGTCAAAGCTGGCTTGCTGCAACAACTCCACCAACCCTTCTTGATAATATGCATGTATGTAGGATCTGATGTAAGACTTGCTGAGTACCTTTGTACTCATGTTGCTATAATTTACATTTTTACAGAAGACGCTGCAACCCCTTCTGATGGGTTCTACGTAGACGTTGACATCAATGAGTAGGCTAAGGCCCAGGTGGTGATCCTGAGCTTGTGAAGGACCACGCAGTATAGCTAGGCTTTCCAAGCCTCTTCTATTTTTCTAGCTGTCTGTACTCAGACAAATTACTTCCGCTGCTGGTTTGTATGACTGTATGACTTGAATGCTGGGTCGTGTGACCCGTACCTTTGTGTATGTTATGTATGGCTCTCTGAGCCTTAAATAAAGTACTTGTGTCATAGAGTCATGTTGTGATGCGTTGTTGTGTTTGCACATATCGAGCATATTGTGTGTATGATTGAAATGCTTGGTATGTGTGGGATCCGACTATCTAGTTGTTTATCCTTAGTAGCTTCTCTTACCGGGAAATGTCTCCTAGTGTTACCACTGAGCCATGGTAGCTTGCTACTGCTCTGGAACACTTAGGCTGGCCGGCATGTGTCCTTCTTCATTCCTGTGTCTGTCCCTTCGGGGAAATGTCACGCATTGAGTACCGGAGTCCTGTTAGCCCGCTACAGCCCGGTTTACCGGGGTCCTGCTAGCCTAGTGCTACAGCCCGGACCCACTTGCTGATGACCGACACGTTCGTTGCTGGGTCATGGATGCCTGTCCCTGTAAGTCTATGCCACTTTGGGTTTACGACTAGTCATGTCAGCCCGGGCTCCTTATCATATCGATGCTAGCGACACTATCATATACGTGAGCCAAAAGGCGCAAACGGTCCCGGGCAAAGGTAAGGCGACACCCGTGGGGATACCGTGCGTGAGGCCACAAAGTGATATGAGGTGTTACAAGCTAGATCGATGTGACATCGAGTCGGGGTCCTGACACCAATGCCTTCCTCTAGGCCCAAATAATGGTGAAGTGTCATGTAGTCAACGTTCACATAACACCACTAGAGGAAAAGACAACATACATCTCATCAAAATATCGAACGAATACCAAATTCACATGACTACTAATAGCAAGACTTCACCCATGTCCTCAGGAACAAACGTAACTACTCACAAAGCATATTCATGTTCATAATCAGAGGGGTAATAATATGCATTAAGGCTCTGAACATATGATCTTCCACCAAGTAAACCAATTAGCATGAACTACAAGGAGTAATGAACACTACTAGCAACCCACAGGTACCAATTTGTGGTTTGGATACAAGATTGGATATAAGAGATGAACTAGGGTTTTGAGAGGACATGGTGCTGGTGAAGATGTTGATGGAGATTGACCCCCTCCCGATGAGAGGATCGTTGGTCATGATGATGGTGATGATTTCCCCCTCCCGGAGGGAAGTGTCCCCGGTAGAACAGCTCCGCTTGAGCCCTAGATTGGTTCCGCCAAGGTTCCACCTCGTGGCGGCGGAGTTTCGTCCTGTAAGCTTGCCCATGATTTTTTCCAGGGTAAAAGCCTTCATATAGCAGAATATGGACACCGGAGGGCCACTAGGGGGCCCAGGAGACAGGGGGGCGCGCCCAGTAGGGGTGGGCATGCCCCCCACCCTCCTGGCCAGGGTGTGGGCCCCCTGAGGTGTTTCTTCCACTCAGTTTCAGGATTTTTCGAGCAGTGCAGAATAGGTTTCCAATGTTTGCTCCTTTTCCAGCCAGAATTCTAGCTGCCGGCATTCCCCCTCTTCATGGTAAACCTTGGATAATAAGAGAGAATAGCCATAAAAATTAAATATAATGTGTAATAACATCCCATAATGCTATAAATATTGATATAAAAACATGATGCAAAATGGACGTATCAGTGTACGACTACATCAACAACGTTGATAAATGCTTCAGCTTAGCGATCTTCAAGGGTATGAAGATGCTCTCCCCCTCTCGTAGCGATGCATCTCCATGGATAGATCTTGCATGTGCGTAGAAATGTTTTGTTTTCCATGCAATGTTCCCCAACAGTGGCACCCGAGCCAGGTTTATGCGTTGATGATACGCATGAGTAGAACACAAAGGAGTTGTGGGTGGTGATGGTCATACTGCTTACCACCAACTTCTTATTTTGATTCGGCGGTATTGTGGGATGAAGCGGCCCGGACCAACCTTACATGTCCATGCACATGAGACCGGTTCCACCGACTGACATGCAACTTGTTTTGCATAAAGGTGGCTAGCGGGTGTCTGTTTCTCCTACTTTAGTTGAATCGAATTTGACTACAACCGGTCCTTGAAGAAGATTAAAACAACAAACTTGATGAATCACCGTTGTGGTTTTTGCGTAGGTAAGAACGGTTCTTTCTAGTTGCCCGTAGCAGCCACGTAAAACTTGCAACAACAAAGTAGAGGATGTCTAACTTGTTCTTGCAGGGTATGTTGTGATGTGATATGGTCAATATGTGATGTGATATACGTTGTTGTATGAGATGATCATGTTTTGTAATATCGATAACCAGAAAGAGCCTTAGGGTTGTCTCTTAATTATTGTATGAAATGCAAGCGCCATGTAATTGCTTTACTTTATTGCTATGCGTTAGCAATAGTTGTAGAAACAATAGTTGGCGAGATGACCCCGATCCAGCTATGTATATCAAGGTGTCGAGCCGATGACGATGGAGATCATGAGGATGCTTTGGAGATGGAGATCAAAGGCACCAGATGATGATGGCCATATCATGTCACATATTTTGATTGCATGTGATGTTTATCTTTTATGCGTCTTATTTTTCTTACAGCAACGGTAGCATTATAAGATGATCCCTTCACTAAATTTCAAGATATAAGTGTTCTCCCCGAGTATGCACTGTTGCAAAAGTTTGATGTTTCGAGACACCACGTGATGATTGGGTGTGATAGACTCTACGTTCACATACAATGGGTGTAAGACAGTTTTGCACACACAGAATACTTGGGTTAAACTTCATGAGCCTAGCATGTGCATACATGGTCTCGAAACACTGGAGACCGAAAGGTCAAACGTGAGTCATATAGTAGATACGATCAACATAGAGATGTTCACCATTGTCGGTGTACAAAAGTATGGGTTCTTTTGTACCCCTTACTAGTGCATGGGCTGTCACAGCCACGACTGCGGCAGGGCTTGGAAAGCCGGACGACTACCAAAACAGGCACTCGAAGCACGAGGGGCGAGGGGCAAGCTGGACCGCCCCGGCGAGGGCCTTACCGGGGCAACCTACACCAGCACCAGCAAGTCCATCACCCTTGGGGCTGAGGGCTCTGACACCATCGACAACATTAAGACCAAGATCTGGAAGACACATGCTCGACAGCATGGAAATCCTCATAAAGATTGACGACACACAGATCCACATGGGATCAAAAGACAAAGACCCCCAGCAAGACCCTTGCCGAGGACGACTCCAAGGCCCCCGGCAAGCCTTGCTGGGGATGACCGCTGGGCCATGGCCAGACCCGCGCCCGACAAGGTTTCGCCACCTCACCACCAATCCAGCGCGACGATAGGCAGGCCAACTAAGTAGGCGCCTGCGTGGCGGCATGAAAATCTTCGTGGAAGCTTACCATTGCGCCAACGCAGCAGCTAGTTAGCCAGCGTGACACTGCATGCCTTGTCAACCTGGACGCGCGTCAAGGCGAGGAGGAGCAGCGAAGGATGAGATGGCCTCTGTTGCAGTCTCCAAAGCGAGAGGACACGTAGGCAACACATTAAATGCGTTTGTCCTACGTTGATCGAGCGATAAGCTCGTGCAACTGTAGCTTGCCACCTCCTGTGTGCCACTTTGGCAACACTTTTGCATATAAAAGGAGGCCCGAGGCATACAGAGGGGGGATTCGGACTTTTGGACAAAGCATGCACCATAGCTAGTTCAAAAGCTCAAGAACACACATATAACCAGATAAGCAGGACTAGGTTATTACGCATCTTCGCGGCCCGGTGGATAAAAAATCCCCTGTGTGCTAACGTCTCGACCTGCTCTTCATGCAACTAACCCCCCACCGAACGTAGAAGGGATCCTTGTGACCACATAGGTGATCGGTTTCCCGACATCTTTGGTGCCTGTTGATGTACAAAAGTATGGGTACTTCTATATCCCATACTAGTGCATGGGCAGTCGTAGCCACTCCTGCGGCAGGGCCCGGCAAGGCAGGGGAAAGCAAAGCCCGAAGACTACCAAAACAGGCATTCAAAGCACAAGGGGCGAGGGGCAAGCTGGACCACAACCCTTGGGGCTGAGGGCTCTGACACCATCGACAACATTAAGACCAAGATCTGGAAGGAAAATGCTCGACAACATGCAAATCCTCATAAAAATTGATGGCCCACAGATCCACGTGGGATCAGAAGATGAAGACCCCCGAAAAGACCCTTGCTGGGGACGACTCCAAGGCCCCCGACAAGCCTTGCGTGGGACAACCGCTGGGCCGCGGCCAGACCCATGCCCGGCAAGGTTTCGCCACCCCACCACCACTCCAGCGTGACGATATGCAGGACAACTAAGTAGGCGCCTGCGTGGCGGCATGCAGATCTTCATGGAAGCTTACCATTACGTCAACGCAACAACTAGTTAGCCAGCGTGGCACTACATGCCTTGTAAACCTGGACGCGCATCAAGGCGAGGAGGAGCGGTGAAGGATTAGATGGCCTCTGTCCCCGTCCCCAATAAAGCGAGAGGACACTACGCTTGTCCTATGTTGGTCGAGCGATAAGCTCGTGCAACTGTAGCTTGCCACCTCCTGTGTGCCACTGTGGCAACCCATTTGCATAGAAAAGGAGGCTCGAGGCATACAGAGGGGGGATTCGTACTTTTGGACAAAGCACGCACCATAGCTAGTTCAAAAGCTCAAGAACACACATATAACCAGATAAGCAGGACTAGGGTATTACGCATCTTTGCGGCCCGAACCTGGATAAAAAATCCCTTGTGTGCTAACGGTTTGATCTGCTCTTCGTGCAACTAACCCCCCGCCGAACGTAGAAGGGATCCTTGGGATGACAGGACCCCGATCCTAAGTCACATCGATCTAGCATGTAACACCTCATATCACTTTGCGGCCTCACGCACGGTATTCCCACAGGTGTCGCCTTACCATGCCCGGGACCGTTTGCGCCTTTTGGCACACGTATATGATAGTGTCGCTAGCATCCTTATGACAGAGAACCCGGGCTGACATGGCTAGTCGTGAACCCAAAGTGGCACTAACTTACAGGGACAGGCATACATGACCCAGCATCGAACGTGTCGGTCATCAGCGAGTGAATCCGGGTTGTAGCAACTAGGCTAGCAAGACTCCTGTAAACCGGGCTGTAGCAGGCTAACAGGACTCCGGTAGACACCGCGTGACATTTCCCCGAAGGGACAGACACAGGAACGAAGAAGGACACATGCCGGCCAGCCTAAGTGTTCCGAAGCAGTAGCAAGCTACCAGGGCTCAGTGGAAGCACTAGGAGACATTTCCCGGTAAGAGAGGCTACTAAGGATAAACAACTAGATAGTCAGATCCCACACATAGCACTACACATTACACGTACGCATAACATGCAAGTATGTGTTGTACAACATGGCATCACAGCATAACTCAACAACTCATATAGCTAAGGCTCAAAGAGCCATCATAGCATTTATTGCAAACAGGGGTCAGACGACCCATCATACAGAGCATACAAGCAACAAGCGGAAGCATTACATGTCTGAGTACAGACATCTACAAATGAAAAAGGCTAAAGAGCCTGACTATCTACAACATCCGATCAAGATCGTAGCTAAGGTACAAGCTACTCGTCGAAGTCCATGAGAACACTAGTAAGACCGAAGTCTCCGCTGCAAAAACATAAATAAAGCAACATGAGTACAATGGTACTCAGCAAGACTTACATCAGATCCTATCATACATGCATTTGTATCAAGAGGGTAATGTGGGGTTTAGTTGCAGCAAGCCAGCTTTGACTCTGTGGTTATCCTGTTCTACGACTACCAGAAACTCTTGAGGTGATATGGCGCACACGAGTCCACTAATCACCACACAATACACTACTATGGATTCATCCCCGTCTCCCTACGAGAAGGCCATCCATAGCACTCACACTTGTCTTGAGCATTTTATAGTATCCACTTCAAGTTGTCTATGTACCATGTAAGCATCCAAGAAGTCCATAACCGCGGACCCGGCTATTCGAATAGATCATGTTAACCCTGCAGGGGTGTACTTCTTCACACACGATCTCGCCACTTACCGCCATGTACACGTCATGTGTCTCGGCAACCTTCAAGCGGAAGTCTGGAGAGCGTGTCGGCCATGACCTGACTAACCACACAAGACTCTAATCCAGGTTTATCGCCTATTCGGGTTCCATCCGCAAGGAGATCCGGCCGGGGTGTCGCTCATGGCCCCAAACGATGTGAGCAGGGTTCCCAAGCCTACCATCCGAGTGCCACTTGGTACACCGTGCCACCTGTGCCTAGTCTGTCCCAAGCCCACCCTACCGGGTGCCACTCGATAGAAAAATAGCACTACCTACAAACACCAGAAACTAGTTGCGACTCCTGGACAGAGAGCAAGTTGGTTAATAAGTCGAGAGAGTCAATTAAGGATCCCAATGTGTGGTAGTATCGAGTCATTGGACAACATACATAGAACTCAGTGCTTAAGGACGGTTCCAGTGAGACAACCCACCATGTACTCCTACATGGCCTCTCACCGCTACCTTTACCAAATCGTGTTCACACACTTCACTCTCAGCATCATAACATAACATAACACTCCAATTCATTCCCAATGAATCAGACCTGACACAACTCTAAGCAATAGCAGGCATAGCATGGTAGGAACACAACATGGCTCAATCAACTCCTACACATGCTAGTGGGTTTCAACTATTTACTGTGGCAATGACAGGTCATGCAGAGGAATGGGTTCAACTACCGCAGCACAAAGTAGCAGATGAATCGTTGTTGTCCTAATGCAATAACTGAGAGTAGGATCGAGAGAGTAGGATTTTATCAGAATGAACAAGGGGGTTTGCTTGCCTAGTGGATCAACGAGGGAGGCATTGTTTCATAGACAGGTACTCTGGAACGGTCTCCGGAGCAAGACCTATCGAGAAGGAACGGTGCCAACAATCAATACACAAGCATATGCAACAATATGATGCATGAACATGGTATGAAGATGTGATGTTGTTTGAGCTAATGCAACTAGTATTCATTTGGTTTGAAGTCCATTTGAACCAAAGGTTCAAATGCATCTCCAAAATAAGCTCTTTATATAAGCCATTTTAGTGTTTCACTTATACAGTAGGTATAAGTTGATTTGTCATGCATGAAACTAGTACAGATGGATAGATTGCATTTTTCTGATAATTTTTCATATATAATTTATTTCAATCTGAGCTACGGTTGAATTGATATGAATTTTTGAAGTTTTGAACATTTTATGGAGTTTCCTGATTTATTTTAATTCCATAAAATATATTATTGCGCCAGCATGCCGTCAGCACGACATCAGCAGGTCAACCGGGGCTGACCAGGGTCAAACCTGACGTGTGGGCTCCACACGTTAGTGTCACAGTTAGTTAACAGGGGGGTTAATTCTAATCTAACCTTGATTAGTGGCGCTGGGGCCCACTGTCAGTGTCTCAAGGTTAACTAAGTGGTGATTAGCTTAAGCTAATCACCTGGCAGGTCGGGCCCACACGTCAGGCCGGCGAGGTCGTCGGCGGCGACCTCAGGACGTGGCGGCGTCCGCGTTACAGGCCACAGGGGCGGCGGCTAAGGGCACCGGGGCGTAGCCCGGGCTCGTCCGCATCTAGGGGAGAAGACGGGAAGCCGCGGGGGCGCCGGAGCTCGCCGGAGTAGAGCTCGCGGCGGCGGCCGGAGTTCGGCTCAAGCGGGCGCACGGCTACGGCGCACGGGGAGGCAGGAGAGGAGGGGGAACCTATGCGGGAGAGCTCACAGGGGACCGGAAGAGACGACGGCAAGCTCGGGGGAGGCGGTGACGGTGGAGAGCGGCAACGGAGATCCACGGCGGCCGGAGGTGATGAAGGCGACAGCGACGGCTCCACAGGGCGCTCTGGCTTGTGTGGCTCGGCGGAGAGCTTCAGAGCGAGGAGGCGGAGCTCCTGCGCGTGTCGGAGAGGCGAGGGGGAGGCGGTGGCTACGGCAACGGCGTGCGGCGGCGACGGCAGCGTTCGGGCACGGTGGGGAAATGGCAAGGGAGAGAACAGGGGGAGAGTGAGAGCGGTCGGGGCGGCGCGTGGCGTCGCGCGGGGCATCCAGACGACGAGGGGGAGAAGCAGGAGGTGGCGGGGAGACGTGGCCCCAGCCGGACGCGTGGCCGCACGCGCCGGCGCGTGCCCCTGTCCTCTTGGCGCGAGGAAGGGGATGACTGGTGTCGGCCAGCTGGCTAGGCCGGCCTGCTGGGCCGCTGGGCCAGGCCACACAGTGCCAGGCCGCGGGTAAGTCCAGGTAGGGTTTCCTCTTTTATTTCTTTTCTATTTTTCTAACATTTGTTTTGATTTAATTAAAATACTAAATCATTTTATTACCTTATGCCAATTTTTGCAGGAGCTAACTATATTATTCCAGAGCTCCTCAGCAAATGGCATAATTTTTGGACATATATTATATATATGACATATATATATCCAATGCAAATAATTATCGGATTAATCCAAATGGCCAAAATAAATATCCATGAGCTCCTAAAATATTTGTTTGAATTTTACCTCTGACCAATATTTTCAGAGAGCAACATGAACATTTTCTTGGACCTTTTTGGAGCAATTTTTATTTGGGTCATTTTCAGAGATGATCCTGAGGGTTTCACAAATCCTCATTTCAGAATTAAATGAAATTTAAACATGATGCACAAATTACTAGCTAGCCTCGAGCATACCAGACTGGGGATGTGACAACTCGCCCCCACTTAAAAAAATCTCATCCCGAGATTCAGGGGTCGACGGAAAGAAAGTGGGGTACTCCAGTCGAAGATGATCTTCTCGCTCCCAAGTAGCTTCTCTCTCGGAATGATGAGACCACTGAACCTTGAGAAACTTGATGTTCTGACATCGAGTAACACGCTCTGCTTGATCAAGAATGCAAACCGGGTACTCTCGGCATGTGAGGTTATCTTGGAGATCAAGCGTTTCGTGGTCCACTCCGCGGATGGTTTCCGAGAAGCAACGCCTGAGTTGAGAGACGTGGAAGACATCATGCACTCTGGAAAGATGTGGGGGTAGTTCCCACTAGGAGGCAACCTCTCCTCGTTTAGCGAGAAGGCGAAAAGGACCAATGTAACGAGGAGCCAACTTGCCCTTGATACCGAAGCGATGGGTACCCTTCAAAGGAGTGACCCGAAGGTAAGCTTTGTCGCCAATTTCATAGGTCATATCCCTATGATGACGATCATACTGGCTCTTCTGACGAGACTGGGCTATTTTCAAATTCTCACGAATGATACGAACTTGCTCTTCTGCCTCCTGGATCATGTCCGGTCCAAAGAATTGTCTTTCACCGATTTCTGACCAGTTCAAAGGTGTTCGACATCTTCGTCCATAGAGAACCTCAAAAGGAGCTTTCTTGAGACTGATTGATAGCTATTGTTATAAGCAAACTCGGCAAAAGCAAGACATTTCTCCCAATCCATACCGAATGAGATAACACAAGCTCTAAGCATGTCTTCGAGAATTTGATTGACCCTTTCCACCTGACCACTTGATTGAGGGTGGAAAGCGGTACTGAAGGAAAGATGGGTTCCCATGGCAGTTTGGAAACTCTCCCAGAAATGAGAAGTGAAAAGACTACCACGGTCTGAATTGATCTCTAGTGGAACACCATGGAGTGACACTATTCGAGAAATGTATAAGTCAGCAAGCTGACTAGCAGTGATACTCTCTCGAACAGGAAGGAAGTGAGCCACTTTGGAAAGACGATCAACGACTACGAAAATAGCGTTATTCCCTTTCTTGGTCCTGGGAAAGCCGGTGATGAAATCCATACCAACTTTATCCCATTTCCACTCAGGAATAGCTAAAGGCTGAAGGGTGCCAGCAGGTCTTTGATGCTCTGCCTTAACGCGACGACAAACGTCACAGTTAGCAATAAACTAAGCGATTTCTCTCTTCATCCTAGTCCACCAGAACCTCTGGCGTAGGTCCTGATACATCTTAGTACTACCGGGATGAATCGTGAGAGGAGATTCATGCACCTCCTTAAGAATCAATTGTCGAAGATGTTGCTTCTTGGGGCCACCAGGCGGTTCCCAAAGAAAACAACACCTCGGTCATCAACAGAGAAACTACCAGCAGCTCCCTTCTTAACATTATCCTTGATTCGAGAAATACCCGTATCATATTGCTGGCTAGTTATGATCTGATCCTCAAGAGTAGGTTTCGCCACCAAGGTAGAAAGGAATCCGTGAGGAGCAATGTGAAGATTAATCTTACAGAATTCCTCATGGAGAAGTGGTTGACCCTGCTGCAACATGAGATTGTTGCAATAGGATTTATGACTTAGCGCATCAGCCATGACATTGGCTTTGCCTGGAGTGTAGGTAATCCCTAGATCATAATCTGAGATCACTTCCAACCAACGTCTTTTCCTAAGGTTCAAATCCGGTTGGGTGAAGATATACTTGAGACTCTGGTGATCGGTGTAGATCTCGCAACGTTTACCAAGGAGGTAATGTCGCCAGGTCTTGAGTCCATAGACTACGGCTGCAAGCTCTAGATCATGTGTAGGATAATTCTCCTCATGTGGATGCAACTATCGAGATGCATAGGAAATCACATGACGATCCTGCATAAGAATGCAACCTAGTCCCTGTCGTGAGGCGTCACAATAGATAACAAAGTCCTTTGTGAAATCCGGTGGCACAAGTATGGGAGCAGAAGTCAGGCGTCTTTTCAGTTCCTGAAAACTGTACTCACACTATGGGGACCACTCAAACTTTTTATCTTTCTTGAGAAGTTCCGTGAGGGGTTTGGCTACTTTGCAGAAGTTTTCAACAAAGCGGCAACAATAGCTGGCTAGACCAAGGAAACTCCAAACTTGTTTAACGGTTTCAGGTGGATTCCAATCAAGAACGGCCTTAACTCTCTCGGGATTGACAGCAATGCCCTTACCAGAGATTACGTGGCCTAGGTAGGTCACTTTTGGCAACCAAAATTCACGCTTGGAGAACTTGGCATAAAGGCGGTGCTCTCTGAGTTTTTCTAACACAAGTCTAAGATGTTCGGCATGCTCTTCCTCATTCTTCGGGTAAATAAGAATATCATCGAGGTAAACCACGACAAATTTATCTAAGTACTCCATGAAAATCGAGTTCAACAAGCGGGAGAAGGTGGCTGGGGCGTTGGTTAGACCAAAGGACATGACGGTGTACTCGTACTAGCCATAACGAGTGACAAAAGCCGTCTTAGGAATGTCCCCATTTCTGATCTTGATTTGGTGGTAGCCTAACCTCAAATCCATCTTGGAGAAGACTGAGGATCCAGTGAGCTGATCATACAGGTCGTTGATCCTGGGAAGCGGATATTTGTTCTTTATCGTGACCAAATTAATGGGACGATAATCCACAACCATCCGGTCCGTACCATCCTTCTTCTTGACGAAGAGGACGGGGCAAGCCCAAGGAGAAGAACTAGGACGGATGAAACCCTTTTGCAAGGACTCATCAAGTTGTTTCTTAAGCTCGGCTAGTTCTAAGGGTGCCATTTTGTAAGGTCTCCTAGAGATTGGAGCAGTTCCTGGGATAAGATCTATGACGAACTCTACATCTCTGTCAGGTGGAACACCTGGCGGTTCCTCTGGAAAGACATCCAGAAAGTCACGGACTACCGAGATATCTTCAAGGTCTGGAAGAGGGCTGGCATTAAGAGAATAGAGCTGACGCTTTGCAACTCTAGTGGAGACAGTGACTATCTTGCCAGATGGGTGTGTAAGCTGAACAGACCTAGTGTAACAATCAATCTTGGCATAATGAGCTTTCATCCAGTCCATACCCAAGATGATGTTAATATATGTAGACTTGAGGGCTATAAGTGATGCAAGGAATACAAGTTTGTCAACAAGGATCTCGTTACCATGGCTTACGCTAGAGGTTTGCCATTTGGATCCAGGAGTTCGAATGACTAGTGGAGAGGGCATATCACAAAATTACAGGTTGTGCAAGTTAGCATAGCTTTCAGAAATGAAGGAGTGAGATGCTCCAGTATCGAACAGAACCAATGCTGGATGACAATTGACAAGGAGTGTACCAAGAACGACATATGGATCATCATGAGCGTCTTTAGCTGAGACGTGATGCACACGTCCACGTTCAGTGGGGGCTGGCTTGGCACTGATCGTCTTGCTTGATGGCTTAACACAACCAACAGTCTTCTCGGGTTGGGGTGGAGTATAACTAGTCTGCGAGCAGTCACGTGCATAGTGTCCTGGCTTCCCGCATGTGAAGCAAGTCCCTGAGGTTGGACGTGGACCCGCACTGACAAGCGGTCTACCAGTAGGCCTGGGTGGAACATATGACTGAGCTGGGGGAGGCACCACATGGGATGGCCTCGGTGCATATCCGGAAGGAAGAGCGGAGTTTGGAACCCAAATCCCGCGCTTCTGAGAACTGGGGCCGGAGGAAGATCCCAAATCACAGGTGTGCTTACGAGACTTCTCGTAAGTGAGCTGAGCTGTCTCTGCATTAATGGCCTTGTTCACAAGAGCTTGGAATGTATCACAATGATGCAGGTGGAGATCACGACGCAACTTGGGGTTGAGACCCTTCCAAAACCTAGCCTGCTTCTTGGCGTCCGTGGACACTTCTTCTGTGGCATAGCGGGCGAGGTTCTCAAACTCTCTACTGTAAGCATCAACAGCCATGTTGCTCTGGGTGAAACTACAGAACTCTTCTCTCTTGCGATCGATGAGGGCTTCAGGAATGTGATGCTCGTGAAAAGCCTTAGTGAGATCTCTCCAGGTAGGAATCTGGCCAGCTGGAAGCATAGTCTCATAGTTCTGCCACCAAAGACTAGCAGGACCTTCCAGGTGGTATGTGGCATAGGTGAGCTTGTCATCTGTAGCTACGTTCGCGGAACACAGCTTATGGGTGATGCTACGGAGCCAGTCATCTGCATCGAGTGGCTCGATGGAATGATGAAAGGTAGGTGGGTGCAAGCGAATGAAGTCATGAATGGTCGCAGACTTATTGGACTGATGTGCGGTGTTCTCCTCGATACGTGCCAACAAGAGGTTAGACTCACGCTTGTTCCTCTCCATCTCTAGCATGAACTCTGTCAACAAAGGCGGGTCGGGAGGATCCTCGTCCCTACCATCTCCGTGGTTCTGGCTACGAACAATAGAACTTTGCTTAACTGATGACATCCTGAGAAACGAAACCAAGGACGGAATCAGCATCATCTATAGGCTATAGAATGTAGGATAAGGAAATTAGTATCTCTCGAACTCCTAGGGAAATTCTGGCAGCATAACGGCAGTAAAATGCTCAGGATGAGACATCCTGCTAAAAATGGAGTAGTACAACAACTCAACATCACCACTCAAGGTTCTGAGATAGTACTAAACAGACTACACCAGAAATACTCGAAACTGGGGTATGACTCTGATCAACCAATCCTATGGGACTACAGAGTAGTAACACGTGATCCTGATAGATGGAAGAGAAGCCTAGTTCCTTAACCCCGTAGGAAAGATAGGATGACTCAAATCAGAAGGCCATTAGATATAAGGAGTAAAAAGAGCCTTACGTTCCTTCCCACAATCAATTCCCTTATATAACTAAAGAATTTCTAGACTCAACTTCAACCAGTTTGGCTTGGTAATCCTACAGGCAGTCAGGCTCTGATACCAAAGCTGTCAGGACCCCGATCCTAAGTCACATCGATCTAGCATGTAACATCTCATATCACTTTGCGGCCTCACGCACGGTATTCCCACGGGTGTCGCCTTACCATGCCCGGGACTGTTTGCGCCTTTTGGCACACGTATATGATAGTGTCGCTAGCATCCATATGACAGAGAACCCTGGCTGACATGGCTAGTCGTGAACCCAAAGTGGCACTAACTTATAGGGACAGGCATACATGACCCAGCATCGAACGTGTCAGTCGTCAGCGAGTGAATCCGGGTTGTAGCAACTGGGCTAGCAGGACTCCAGTAAACCGGGCTGTAGCAGGCTAACAGGACTCCGGTAGACACCGCGTGACATTTCCCCAAAGGGACAGACACAGGAACGAAGAAGGACACATGCTAGCCTGCCTAAGTGTTTCGAAGCGGTAGCAAGCTACCAGGGCTCAGTGGAAGCACTAGGAGACATTTCCCGGTAAGAGATGCTACTAAGTATAAACAACTAGATAGTCAGATCCCACACATAGCAATACACATTACACGTACGCATAACATGCAAGTATGTGTTGTACAACATGGCATCACAACATAACTCAACAACTCATATAGCTAAGGCTCAAAGAGCCATCATAGCATTTATTGCAAACAGGGGTCAGACGGCCCATCATACAGAGCATACAAGCAACAAGCGGAAGCATTACATGTCTGAGTACAGACATCTACAAATGAAAAAGGCTAAAGAGCCTGACTATCTACAACATCTGATCAAGATCGTAGCTGAGGTACAAGCTACTCGTCGAAGTCCACGAGAACACTAGTAAGACCGAAGTCTCCGCTGCAAAAACATAAATAAAGCAACATGAGTACAAAGGTACTCAACAAGACTTACATCAGATCCTATCATACATGCATTTGTATCAAGAGGGTAATGTGGGGTTTAGTTGCAGCAAGCCAGCTTTGACTCTGTGGCTATCCTGTTCTACGACTACCAGAAACTCTTGAGGTGATATGGCGCACACGAGTCCACTAATCACCACACAATACACTACTATGGATTCATCCCCGTCTCCCTACGAGAAGGCCATCCATAGCACTCACACTTGTCTTGAGAATTTTATAGTATCCACTTCAAGTTGTCTATGTACCATGTAAGCATCCAAGAAGTCCATAACCGCGGACCCGACTATTCGAATAGATCATGTTAACCCTGCAGGGGTGTACTTCTTCACACACGCTCTCGCCACTTACCGCCATGTACACGTCATGTATCTCGGCAACCTTCAAGCGGAAGCCTAGCGAGGGTGTCGGCCACGACCTGACTAACCACACAAGACTCTAATCTAGGTGTATTGCCTATTCGGGTTCCATCCGCAAGGAGATCCGGCTGGGGAGTCGCTCACGGCCCCAAACGATGTGAGCAGGGTTCCCAAGCCCACCATCCGGGTGCCACTTGGTACACCGTGCCACCTGTGCCTAGTCTGTCCCAAGCCCACCCTGCCGGGTGCCAGTCGGTAGAAAAATAGCACTACCTAGAAACACCAGAAACTAGTTGCGACTCCTGGACAGAGACCAAGTTGGTTAATAAGTCAAGAGAGTCAATTAAGGATCCCAATGTGTGGTAGTATCGAGTCATTGGACAACATACATAGAACTCAGTGCTTAAGGACGGTTCCAGTGAGACAACCCACCATGTACTCCTACATGGCCTCTCAGCGCTACCTTTACCAAATCGTGTTCACACACTTCACTCTCAGCATCAGAACATATCATAACACTCCAATTCATTCCCAATGAATCAGACCTGACACAACTCTAAGCAATAGCAGGCATAGCATGGTAGGAACACAACATGGCTCAATCAACTCCTACACATGCTAGTGGGTTTCAACTATTTACTGTGGCAATGACAGGTCATGCAGAGGAATGGGTTCAACTACCGCAGCACAAAGTAGCAGATGAATCGTTGTTGTCCTAATGCAATAACTGAGAGCAGGAGCGAGAGAGTAGGATTTTATCGGAATGAACAAGTGAGTTTGCTTGCCTGGTGGATCAACGAGGGAGGCATTGTTTCATCGATAGGTACTCTGGAACGGTCTCCGGAGCAAGACCTATCGAGAAGGAACGGTGCCAACAATCAATACACAAGCATATGCAACAATATGATGCATGAACATGGTATGAAGATGTGATGTTGTTTGAGCTAATGCAACTAGTATTCATTTGGTTTGAAGTCCATTTGAACCAAAGGTTCAAATGCATCTCCAAAATAAGCTCTTTATATAAGCCATTTTAGTGTTTCACTTATACAGTAGGTATAAGTTGGTTTTTCATGCATGAAACTAGTACAGATGGATAGATTGCATTTTTCTGATAATTTTTCATATATAATTTATTTCAATCTGAGCTACGGTTGAATTGATATGAATTTTTGAAGTTTTGAACATTTTCTGGAATTTCCTGATTTATTTTAATTCCAGAAAATATATTATTGCGCCAGCATGACGTCAGCACGACATCAGCATGTCAACCGGGGCTGACCTGGGTCAAACCTGACATGTGGGGTCCACACGTCAGTGTCACAGTTAGTTAATAGGGGAGTTCATTCTAATCTAACTTAGATTAGTGGCGCTGGGGCCCACTGTGAGTGTCTCAAGGTTAACTAAGTGGTGATTAGCTTAAGCTAATCACCTGGCAGGTCGGGCCCACACGTCAGGCCGGCGAGGTCGTCGGTGGCGAGCTCAGGACGCGGCGGTGTCCGCATTACAGGCCACGGGGGCGGTGGCTAAGGGCATCGGGGCGTATCTCGGGCTCGTCCGCATCCAGGGGAGCAGACGGGAAGCCGCGGGGGCGCCGGAGCTCGCCGGAGCAGAGCTCGCGGCGGCGGCCGGAGTTCGGCTCAAGCGGGCGCGCGGCTATGGCGCACGGGGAGGCAGGAGAGGAGGGGGAACCGACGCGGGAGAGCTCACAGGGGACCGGAAGAGACGACGACGAGCTCGGGGGAGGCGCTGATGGCGGCGAGCAGCGACGGAGATCCACGGCGGCCGGAGGTGATGAAGGCGACAGCGACGGCTCCACGGGGCGCTCCGGCTTGTGTGGCTCGGCGGAGAGCTTCAGAGCGACGAGGCGGAGCTCCTGCGCGTGTCGGAGAGGCGAGGGGGAGGCGGTGGCTACGGCAATGGCGTGCGGCGGCGACGGCAGCGTTCGGGCACGGTGGGGAAACGGCGAGGGAGAGAACCGGGGGAGAGTGAGAGCGGTCGGGGCGGCGCGTGGTGTCGCGCGGGGCATCCAGACGACGAGGGGGAGAAGCAGGAGGTGGCGGGGAGACGTGGCCCTAGCCGGACGCGTGGTCGCGCGCACCGGCGCGTGCCCCTGTCCTCCTGGCGCAAGGAAGGGGACGACTGGCGTCGGCCAGCTGGCTGGGCCGGCCTGCTGGGCCGCTGGGCCAGGCCACACAGTGCCAGGCCGCGGGTATGTCCAGGTAGGGTTTTCCTCTTTTATTTCTTTTTCTATTTTTCTGACATTTGTTTTGATTTAATTAAAATACTAAATCATTTTATTACCTTATGCCAATTTTTGCAGGAGCTAACTATATTATTCCAGAGCTCCTCAGCAAATGGCATAATTTTTGGACATATATTATATATATGACGTATATATATATATATATATATCCAATGCAAATAATTGTCGGATTAATCCAAATGGCCAAAATAAATATCCATGAGCTCCTAAAATATTTGTTTGAATTTTACCTCTGACCAATATTTTTAGAGAGCAACATGAACATTTTCTTGGACCTTTTTGGAGCAATTTTTATTTGGGTCATTTTCAGAGATGATCCTGAGGGTTTCACAAATCCTCATTTCAGAATTAAATGAAATTTAAACATGATGCACAAATTACTAGCTAGCCTCAAGCATACCAGATTGGGGATGTGACATGTGACCCCATAGGTGATTGGTTTCCCCGACAACCATTGATGACTACCCCATCTCACGTGATGATTGGACATGGGTTAGTTGATTTGGATCACATATCACTTAGATAACTTGAGGGATGTTTATTAAAGTGGGAGTCCATTAGTAATTTGATTAACTGAACTTAATTTATCATGAACTTAGTCTTGTAGTTTTGCATATCTATATTGTAGTTCATTGGTCGGAGCTACCGTTCCCCTTAATTTTACTGCGTTCCTAGAGAAAGCTAAGTTGAAAGATGATGGTAGCAACTACACGGACTGGGTCCATAACTTGAGGATTATCATCATTGCTGAAGAGAAGAATTAGGTCCTTGATGCACCGCTTAGTGACAGGCATGCTGCAGGAGCCGATGCAGATGCTATGAATGTTTGGCAAGTTTGATCTGATGACTACTCAATAGTTCAGTGTGCCATGCTTGACGGCTTAGAACCGGGACTTCAAAGACGTTTTGTACGCCATGGAGCATATGAGATGTTCCAAGAGTTGAAGTTAATATTTCAAGCAAATGCCCGGGTTGAGAGATATGAAGTCTCCAACAAGTTCTATAGCTGCAAGATGAAGGAGAATAGTTCTGTCTGTGAACACATACTCAAAATGTTTGGGTATTATAATCACTTGCCTCAGTTGGCTGTTGATCTTCCAGTTGATTGTGTTATTGACAGAGTTCTTCAATCACTGCCACCACGCTACAAAGGCTTCATGATGAACTATAATATGCAAGGGATCAACAAAACAATTCCCGGGCCCTTTGCAATGCTTAAGGCTGCGGAGGTAGAAATCAAGAAGGAGCATCAAGTGTTGATGGTTAACAAGACCACTAGATTCAATAAAAAGGGAAAATTGAAGAAAGGCAACTTCAAGAAGAACGGCAAGCAAGTTTCCACTCCCAGGAAGAAACCCAAAGTTGGACCTAAGCCTGAAACTGGGTGCTTCTACTTCAAAGGGAGTGCTCACTGGAAGCGGAAGTGCCCCAAGTATTTGGCAGATAAGGAGGATGGCAAAGTGAACAAAGGTATATTTGATATATATGTAATTAATGTGTTCCTTACTAATGCTCATAGTAGCGCCTGGGTATTTGATATTGGTTCGGTTGCTCATATTTCTAACTCAAAATAGGAGCTGCGGAATAAACAAAGATTGGCTAAGGGTGAGGTGATGATGCATGTCGGAAATGGATCCAAGGTCGATGTGGTTGCTGTCAGCATGCTCCCTACACATCTACCTTCGGGATTAGTTTTAATGTTATTTGGTACCCGAGTTGAGCATGAACATTACATCGGGATCTTGTTTATTGCGAGACAGTTATTCATTTAAGTCAGAGAATAATGGTTGTTCTATTTATATGAATAACATCTTTTATGGTCATGCACCCTTGAAGAGTGGTCTATTGTTGTTGAATCTCGATTGTAGTGATACACATATTCATAATATTGATGCCACAAGATGCAAAGTTGATAATGATAGTGCAACATATTTGTGGCACTGCCGTTTAGGTCATATTGGTGTAAAGCGCATGAAGAAACTCCATGCAGATGGGCTTTTGGAATCACTTGATTATGAATCATTTGATACTTGCAAACCATGCATCATGGGAAAGATGACTAAAACTCCATTCTCTGGAACAATGGAGCGATCTAATGACTTATTGGAAGTAATACACACCGATGTATGCGGTCCAATGAGTGTTGAAGCACGTGGCAGGTTTTGTTATTTTCTGACCTTCACAGATGATTTGAGTATGTATGGGTATATCTACTTGATGAAAGACAAGTCTGAAACATTTGAAAAGTTCAAAGAATTTCAAAGTGAAGTGAAGAATCATTGTAACAGGAAAATAAAGTTTCTACAATCTGATCGTGGAAGCGAATATTTGAGTTACGAGTTTGGCCTTCATTTAAAACAATGTGGAATTGTTTCATAACTCACGCCACCTCGAACACCACAGCATAATGGTGTGTCCGAACATCGTAATCGTACTTTATTAGATATGTTGCAGTCTATGATGTCTCTTACTGATTTACCACTATCGTTCTGGGGTTATGCATTAGAGACAGCCGCATTCAGGTTAAATAGGGCACCATCTAAATCCGTTGAGACGACACCATATGAACTGTGGTTTGGCAAGAAACCTGAGGTGTCATTTCTTAAACTTTGGAGATGCGGTGCTTACGTTAAAAAGCTTCAGCCGTCGCTGGTATGCCAGGTCGCGATGCCGTGGTCAAGGCCAGGAGGTGAGTGGCCCAAGGTCCAGTAAGAGCCCCTGAGTCACGATGCTCAGGAGGTCCCCTTTAGCGCTCAAGCAGCCTCCGCTGGGCAAGAAAGGTAGGCAGCGTTGCCGTGACAGAGCTTCAGTAGGCAAGGGTTTAACGCTGAGTCGATTCAGTTTTTGCATGACTTATCTGGTAGGTTTGAAGTGGTTTTCAGTGAAGCACCGGGCCTGCATACCAATCACGAGGGGAGACAAGGTCTGTCGTTACGGTTGCCAGCCAACCATTGGTCGCTCCGAGGGAGTGATTGGGGCACTGAGGGGCTGGTGAGGTGGCGCCTTGCGGGGCTGCCGCGGCCAGAGCTCAGCCACTCAGGTTTATCGGCGTTGCAGGGACAGACCCGTATGCAAGTGTCGTGCCAGAGAGAGCGGCTCCAAAGGTAGGTGTCAATCAAGCAGGCGATTAGGTCAAGCGTGTTAAGCATGAAGGAGCAAATCCATTTAGATAGATGCAGAAAAAGCAAATGCCACTGGGTCAGGCCCGAGCAGCTTGGGGATAATGTGGCCCAAGGGGCGCCCCCTACAAGGTAGGTAAAGAGCATAAGCAAAACGGGTACATGCCGCAGGGACGGACCCACGCGACCTGGGAATGATGCAGCCCTGTGGGCGCTCCCAGCTAAAAATGGAACTTTGAAAGATGTCACCTGACACCGTTGGAGATGAAGTGATGCTGAAGTAGCGGACGACGCGTGGTGAGGAGGTCGACCCTCACGAGCTCCCGTGACCAGGAGCCTCGGGAGGCTCTAGGGGCTCGGGTGGATCTTCGAGGTCCATCTCCATCTCTACCAGGACCGCACAATGCCTGACCTCCTGAGCCTCCAGAATGCTCCTCATCAGGCGCTAATGAGCGGCAGCCGCGTTCGGTAGGCCGAAAGGCATGCGAACGTAGCTGTGAGGTGGACCCTCGCAACGCCCCACGCGTGAAGGCCAAAGGCGCTCCTGAGACGCGGCTCGGTTGAGCTCTGGTACGTCGATGCAGACGCGCAGCCCACCATCCTCGCTTGGATGTGGGGCTACGGCAGGCAAGCAGCGGCTGCCGTGCATGATTCTTGACTCCTGTAGCTCCTGAATGTTTCTCCCGATGAACTCCTGAGGGTTTGGCCCTCCTTGCCTCATACCTTCCTGAGGGAAATGTTCTTTGAAGCACGCCTCCATGTGGTGCCCGAGCGCCTCCCTTGTGACCTTGGCAAAGTCGGTGTCTCTCCAAGAAAGAGCCCCTGAGCCCTGCCTGAGGAGGGCGCCGGGCGCGCCTCCCTATGCGACAGAGGGTGGCACCCCCTAAGCGGGCGCGGATCCTGATGCAACGCCTCCGGAGGTGCCTGCCTCCTGAGGGTTTGGGCCAGGTGAAGTCTTCTTCTTCTTGGGGACTGCCTTGGGAAGTCTTCCGCTCCTGTGATCTGGGTCTTCAATTGCCGCGGCTTGGAAGGCACGCTCAAGAGAACACACTGCATCCCTTTCCTCACAGGGTACTGTGATGACACTGCCGCTTCCTGGCATCTTGAGGACATTGCAGCCGTGGTGAGTCACTGCCATGAACTTGGCCAGGGCTGGGTACCCGAGGATGGCATTGTATGGCAGGCGAATGTGGGCGACGTCGAAGTCAATGAGCTCGGTTCGGTAGTTGTTGCGCTGCCCAAAGGTGTCTGGAAGGCGAACCTGCCCTATCGGAACAGTGGAACCATCAGTGACTCCTGAGAAAGGCTTGGTCGGCTGAAGCTCATCATATGGCACTTGGAGATTGTTGAATGTCTTGACGGACAGGACGTTGAGTCTGTCGGCATTCTGGGAACGGGGGTCCCCAGACTTGCCTACCTGCGGCCTGCAGCGTGGCTCAAAGGGGGGCCCATCACGGCCCATATTCATCAACGCAAGCTCAAGACCCTCGCGAGGGGCCAAGCCTTGCGGGGCGGACGACAAGGAGCTTCCTCAGGCACGGCCTCATTAGGCTGGCTCGCGAGGAGGCGGAGAGATCAAGGCGGGGTACCTCACGAGGTGCCCATGACGCAAGCCATGATGACCAAGGGTGCTAGGCGGGTGCCAGCCCGCGCAGTGTCCTCCTTTCCTCTTTGGTGCAAAGGGAGCAAGCGCAGGCGAGAGCATCAAGCAAAGGCATCCATTTCGGTGCAACAAGACCAAGACCAGCCCAACGGCAGGAAGGAAGTCATTGTGGAGCCCAAGCAGGCGTCATCGCCAGAGCCTTTGACAGGCGAGGACCAACTTTAGTCAGGATAAGTGTACCCGATGTTCCCCTTCAAAATGGCCAATTGTTGGCGGCCTTCTCGCTCAATATTTGGGAAGAGGCCCAGGGCCTTTGCCTATAAATAGGACTAGCCACCCCCAGGGTAGAGGCATCGAGCATCTGGATCCTCACCAAGAAACCAGTAGAGAGAGCGACTGAACTCCTCCTAGCAGTTCATCGCACCAGCCAAGAACAGACCCTCGCGAGGCTGTTCTTCCTTGTATTGTTCATCATTAGCCCAAGAGGCAATCCACCACACCACACACTGGAGTAGGGTATTACACCACAATGGTGGCCTGAACCAGTATAAAGTCTGTGTCTCTTGTGTTGTTCCTTCCGTAGTTTAGATCCTAGCGAGTCGGCGAGGAGCAGGTAGGTATAGGGCGAAATCTCCATGCGCACCCCAGTGTTCGAACCTCAAGGGTCTACCGGAACCTGAAATCCGACATTTGGCGCGCCAGGTAGGGGTGCGCCGGAATTTGTCTTCCGTCGCCCTGTTCTTCTCCGACCATCGCATCCATGTCTGACGCTCGTCGGGCCCGCGCCGAGCGCCGAGCCGCCCTCACTTCCCGCATCGCCCAGACAGCTCCCGTCGGCGGGCGCCCTCGTCGTTCCCTGTCGCCTTGCCGTCAACGCCACCACCAGCACGGCGGGGAACGAGCAGCAAGCATCGTCCCAGCATCCATCCATGAGGCGAGACGGCCGCACTGCCACACCCTCGCTCACCCCAGCTGGTTCTTCATCTCGCGCGCCCCGCGCGGCCATGGAGGCTCGAGCTGCGCTCATCGCGGCAAACGAGCTCATGCGCTACCGTCCCGTCAACGACGTCTACAAAGAATGGCTCGAACGAGTCACCGAACTCATCCGCGCCGCAGGGGGCTCCCCCGCGCCGTCCTTCTCGCTGCACCGCGCCTCGCCCTGCACAGGCAATGAAGCTCCGGGGGCGCCTCAGCCACCTCCCCCTCAAGAAGGCGCCCTAGCCCCAAGGCGCGTGGCCCCTGGGCGGAACCCGCTCCGTCAGGCGCCAGCGCGGCAAGAACAGAGCTGCCAAGAAGTCCCTCGCCCGCGAGAAGCTGCCCGAGCGCTCCCCGCTCCGGCTTGTCGCGACCACGCTCCTGCTCCAACACATCAAGACCCCGCGCCGCTCCCAGCTGCGGCGCATGGGGACCCGCTGGACTAGGCTCTTCGTTACCGAAGGCCTCCCATGGCCACAGCAGGCTGCCGTGCCTTCACCACCGAGCTGTGCAGCGTCGCGTGGCCCGACAAGTTCAAGCCAGACCTGCCTCCTCGCTATGACGGTATGGCTGACCCCGCAGGGTTCCTCCAGCTCTATGAGCTGGGCATCGAAGCTGCCAACAAAGACGAGAAGGTCATGGTGAACTAGTTTCCCATGGCGCTCAAGGACGGGGCCCGCACCTGGCTCCTGAACCTGGCTCCAGGCACGATCTCCTCCTGGGACGAGATGCGCACCCGCTTCATCGCCAACTTCCAGGGTACTCGCGACCGGCCACCCGCCGTGAGCGACATGCGCAGTATCAAGCAGCAACCAGGGGAAACCTTGCAGAAGTACATCCAGAGCTTCAACAACGCACGCCTCAAGATTCCCAAGGTGACCGAAGAGGCCATCATCTCACCCTTCTCCGACGGCGTGCGCGACATCAAGATGAAGGAGGAGCTGGCGATGCATGAAGACTTGTGCACTTCCTTGGAGCTGTTCAACTTGGCGACCAAGTGCGCCAGGGCTGAGGAAGGGCGTCTCCCCCTCCTCGAGCTGCCTGCCGCAGACCCAGAAGAGAAGAAACCCAAGGCCAAGGATGTGAAGCGCAAGGGGGCTCCCGTGCTCGCGGCAGAACCAGACACCAAGCGGGGCAGAGATCAGCCCGAATCCTCCAAGGGCAGCCGGTACTGCGTGTACCATGACCTCCACACCCACAACACCAACGAATGCCAAGAGCTCCAAGCCGTGCGAGCAGGAAGGACCGGCCGATGTCCCGACCGCAGCGACTGGGGCAATGTCAGAGGAGGAGGAAGGAACGCAGGACGCTGGGAAGACCGTGGCCCTCGCCAACGGTGGCGCGACCAACCTCGCGAGGATCGCTTGTAGGACCTGCCTCGCGAGGGAGGCTGGAGGGATCAGCCTCGTGAGGATCGCCCGTAAGGCAACGCAGGCCTCCCTCCACTGCCGCCGCAGCCAAGGAGAAATGAGGACCGTCATCAGGACGAGGGGGCTAGGGGCTCCAGGAGCCACGTGCGATCGCCTGCATCCTGGGCGGAGCTCAAGCCCCAGCCTCTCAATGCATCTTCAAGCAGTTCGCCCATGAAGTAAATGCAGCCCCCCCAAGCTCGAGGCCACGCGCCTTCTCAGGTGGTCGGCGTGCACCATCACGTTCAGTTCAGCGGATCAGCTCAAGTGCGCGGCCACAGCCGAAGTCCTCCCAATGCTTTGTTCCCCAATCATCAGCAACGTGCTAGTCACCAGGACCCTTATCGATGGTGGGGCAGGGCTCAACGTCCTGTCCGTGGAAACATTCAACAATCTCCAAGTGCCCTACAATCAGCTTCAGCCAACCAAGCCTTTCTCCGGAGTCACCGACGGCTCCACGGTCCCGATTGGGCAGGTCCGCCTCCCTGTCACCTTCGGGGCACGTGACAACTACCACACCGAGCTCATCGACTTTGACGTCGCCCACATTCTCCTGCCGTACAACGCCAACCTCGGCTACCCAGCGCTGGCCAAGTTCATGGTTGTAACCCACCACGGCTACAACGTCCTCAAGATGCCAGGAAGTGGCGGAGTCATCACGGTGCCCTGCAAAGAGAAAGACGTGGTGTGCTCCCTGGAACGAGCCTTTCAGGCCGCATCACTGGAAGACCCGGATCGCGGAAGCAGGAGGCTTCCCGAGGCCGCCCCCAAGAAGAAGAAGACATCGTCCGGACCGGCCCCTCGGGAGGCAGGCCCTCAGGGCCCGCGCCTGCCCAGGGGGAACCCCCTTCCATCGCATAGGGAAGCGCGCCCGATGCCCTCCTCAGGCAGGGCTCGGGGGCTCTCCCCTGGAGGGCCGCCGACCTCGCCAAGGTCACGAGGGAGGCGCTTGGGCACCACTTGGAGGCGTGTTTCGAAGCACGTTTCCCTCAAGAAGGAGCAAGGCAAGGGGGGCCAAACCCTCAGGAGTTCGTCAGCAAGGCCATTCAGGAGCTACAGGAGTCAAGAGTCATGAGAGGCAGCCACCGCTTACCCGCCGTGGCCCCCCATCCAGGCGAGGATGGTGGGCTGCGCGTCTGCATCGACATACCAGGGCTCAACCGAGCCGCCTCTCAGGAGCGCCTCTGGCCCTTGCAAGTGGGGCGCTGCGAAGGTCCACCCCACAGCTACGTTCACATGCCTTATGGCTTGCGGAACGCGGCTGCCACGTACCAGCGCCTCATGAGGGGCATCCTGGAGGCTCAAGAGGTCAGGCATTCCGCATCCCTAGCGGAGATGGAGATGGTCCGCGAGGAGCCACGAGCGCCTCCGGAGCCTCCCGAGGCCTCAGGGCCTGGGGGCTGATGAGGATCGGCTACCGCAGACAACCGAGTCTGCTACACCAACACCTCTTCATCGTCAACACTATCAGGTGACATCTTTCAAGTTTCATTTCCAGCTGGGAGCGCTCTCAGGGCTGCATCATTCCCAGTCCGCATGGGTCCGTCCCTGCGGCGTGTATCCCTTTTGCTCGTGTTTTTAGCTTACTTTGTTGGGGGCGCCCCTCGGGCTACATCATCCCCAAGTCGCTCGAGTCAGACCCAGCGGCGTGTACCCCTTTTGCATTTATCTTCGGGCCATGCTTTTGATCCATCATGCTTGTTATTTGGTGCCTGTCCGTGGCACCTTTTCTCCCTGGGTGTTGGCAGCTTGCGCGTTAAAGGGGGGGTACCTGAGCATCGCGACTCAGGGATCCTACCGGCACTCCAGCCCTCACCCTTTGGCCTTGTCCATGGCATCGCGACCTGGCATACTAGCCACGGCTGAGACCAGCTCGAGGGCCTGGAACCGAGGGCGTAGAGTTTCGACACCTAAGCAAGCTTGCACGTTAAAGGGGGGGTACCTGAGCATCGCGACTCAGGGCTCCTACCGGCACTCCAGCCCTCACCCTCTGGCCTTGTCCATGGCATCGTGACCTGGCATACTAGCGACGGCTGAGACCAGCTCGAGGGCCGGGACCCAAGGACGTAGAGCACCGGCATCTAACCAAAATTGCAGGAACACACCCCAAGATACACCTCGTCAGGTCCTATCGTGCCAGCCACGTGTCAGGGCGGGGCTGTACACGCCCCGGGGGATCCTCCCGGAGGGGAGCCCCCTCCCAAGCACCAGTGGAAGCACCATGCTTCGCGCTGGCTGACGACACTGAAGAGGAGCGGCTATGCCCGTACACATACGGAAGCGCTATGCTCCGCGCTGGTGATAAACAACTGAGGGTGGCCCCCGGGCGGCATCAACCTCAGGGAGCCTAGAGCTCAGTGTCTAGCCTCATCGTAGCGCCTCCCCTCGGGAGTGCCGCGCGAGGGGGCTGGGCACGGGGGCTGCGCCTGGGTCACGCCCAGACGCACGCCACCCAGCCAGGCCCCCCGGGCCTGGTTCGTCGCACGTCCCTCCCCGAGTGGGGCCAAGGTACGAAAGCCATTTGAGAGTCAAGGGGGACTCCTGAGCATCGCGACTCAGGAGCCTAACTAGTCACATAGCCCCTCACTCCTTAGTTCCGAAAGGCTAACGGCGGTTGAGGTATGCGCGGGGCCGGGCTCTGCAGACATAGAATGGTAGATCCACCCGCATCTCACCTCCCTAAGGAGTCACCCCTACATCTCACCTCCCTACTTGTTGTTCGAGCGCCAAGGGGGACTCCTGAGCATCGCGACTCAGGAGCCTAACTTCTCACGTAGCCCCTCACTCCTTGGTCCCGCCCTGGTTTCCAGTCGGGGCTAACGGCGGCAGAGGTATGCGCGGGGCCGGGCTCTGCCAGCGTAGAACATAAGCAAGTAGGAAGGAATAGCGCAAATTTCAAGGAATTCAAAAGCAAATATTACAGTCCATACTGTTATCACAACACTAAATGCAAGTTTTAACGCATCCCCGAGGCATGGTACGTGTGCTGGAATTAAAAGCAGGACGGGAGCCACGACGGAGTCACTTGCCGGCGGTGGAGCTGCACGGAGCGGGTTCGCCTTGTGGAGCTGCAGGGCCGGCAGCGCCCCGCTTCAGCTTGGTGCTGAAGGCCCGGAACTTCCCCAGCAGAGCCTCCGCGCGACCCTTCACGGCCTCAGCAGCGGCAGCGGCAAGCTCGCCGCTCGCTGGCTCCAGCAGGTTGTCGAGGTCAACGTTGGGGTCGCGAAGATAGATGTGGGTAAGGATCCGCGTCAGCGCTGCAGAAGACAAGACACGTGCCTCAGCCTCAGCCGTAGGGCCAAGGCCAAGGGTGACATCTTCAAGAGCATGAACTAGGAAGGGAAGCAGCTTGGCAGGGCCGTCCTCGTTGCCGGCCAGCGGGCTCTCCAGGCCGCTGTCATAAAGCGTCTTCAGCGAGGTGCGAGCTTTCTCCTCCATCTCCGTGAAGGCCACGCGATCCTCGGCAAGAACCCGTGCCTTGCCATCCAGCTCGACCTTCCTCGCCTCCAACTCTTGCTCCAGCGTGCCTAGGTGGTCATGGCGCTTCATGAGCTTGGCGTCCCGGTCCTTGACGGCCTCCTCGCGAGCCTTCATGCCTTCCTCCTGCTCTTGGCGAAGGCGGGTCTCCTCGGCGAGTTGGTCCCACAGGCCCTGCAGCTCACTCTCCAGCGCCTTGCAGTGACCTCGGACATTAGCCACCTCCCCCAAGGCGGCGTCGCGAGCAGCCTTCGCCCCAAGGATGGCCTGCTTCTCCTCATCACAAGCCGTCGAGGCCTGGACCAGCACCGCCCAAATCGAAGCGTCAGAGCGAATCCAGCCAGAAGCCAGCTCCAGACGCCCGGCCACTAAACGAGGATCAGCGCCCAGAAGATCCTGCCGCAAACGGTCCAGTTCAGCAGTAGCACGATCCAGAACAGTATGAGGAGTCGGGGAAACAGCAGTCGGTGGAGTAGGAGGAGAAGACGGCAGCGTGACCACAGTATCCTAAGGTGGAGCCTGCTGTGCCCCAGCGGCTGAGGTGGCGGCATCAGGCAAGGGCGCCTCGGGAGTTTCTTGGGCCGTGGGGGCAGAGCTCGCCCCAGCCGGCTCAGCCAGGCCTCGCGAGGACGCCCGGGCAGGAGAGGCCCGTGCGTCACGGTCACCTTCTTTCGCGGGCAGAGGCGCTGCCCCAGATGGAACCTCAGGAGCTCCCTTTGACTTCTTTGCCGCGGGCGCCAGCCTAGCCAGGAGATACGGACGTCAAGCCTCAGCAACAGAACAAGAAATAAGACAGGAATCAAGCACTTACAGGTCATCGCTCGCAAGCTCGAGAAGCCTCCGACCGTACTTGAAGCCCGAGAGTCGGCTGCAAGGATCAGCCTCAAGGAGCTCGGGAGTAGGAGGCGCGTCCGCAGATCGCCTCGGGACTGGGGCAGACCCGCGGGAGATCATCCCGGTCCGGTCCTTCTTCGGGATCGGGGGCAGGCTCCGGCCGCCCTGCTCGTCATCATCCTCGTCGTCATCACTCAGAGAGAGGCGGAGAGCACGAGACCTATGCCGGAGGGGGGGAGCCCTCGACTCTCCGTCGGTCGCCTCGGAGTCAGGCCCTCTTTCCCGCTCTCCTTCTTCCTTCTCTTTGCTGGAGTCGCCGGAGGACACGTCCACCGGGTCCTCGGGAGCCTCCGCGGGCATGGGCCCGTCCCCGTTGAAGACGGGCATGGACTCCACTACCTGCTCCGAGCCCTCGCGGAGGAACAGGGGCATAGGAGCGCCCTCCAACCTCGCCACATCGCCCCCGACCAAAGACTGGAGAACCGCGGCCAGATCCTCGTCGGCCAAGACCGCGGGGCTCGGGTGGGGCCTCCACGTCGGAAGTGGGTACTGACGAAGCGGAGCCAGCTAGTGCTCCAGGAATTCCCTTAGCAGCGATGCGCCAGTCAGCTTCGCCGCCACAATGCTGGCCAGCCTCAGATCCGCATCCATCTTCTCCAACACCAGCCTCGCACGGGGGTCCACAAGCTCCACTCGAGACCAGTCGTCGGAGCTCAAGGGGTGCCCCGTGGGCAAGATCAGCCGAGGGTGGATGCGCCCGGCATCTACCAAGACCCACTTTCTCCTGAAGCCATCAATCCTCTTCCCGGGGTTCGAAATGGCGATGGAGCTACCGTACGCGAGAAGCTCGCGCACGCAGAGATAGGACCACGAGAGGTCCGGAGGGAGAAGTAGTGCCACAGCAAGGCCACCGAGGGCTTCACCCCTACGCGAGCCTCGCAATAGTAGGCGAAGATTGCCAGGAGAAGGACAGAGTTGGGGTGGAGATGCGGAGCTTGAAGCTTGTAATGGCAGAGGACAGAGAAGAATAATTCAGAAAAGGGAGGCATCAGTCCGGCAACAATGGCGCTCACAAAGAGCGGGTAGAAGGTGCTCCCTTGGCCCTCAGGGAGGGCAGAGCCGGCCTTGAACAACTTCGCCCCGTTGATGCCTTGTGCCGCCGCCATCTGGCGCACCCGGGCAAGACTCGCCTCCGACATGTTCGGCGAGTCCAAGGCGGACGAATACCAAGCTCCTGCCGGGGCCTGGCGAGGCGCCATGTCCCGCTAGGGCGTGCGAACGGAGTAGATCTGGAGATTTTGGAGGCAGGAAGGAGAGGTGCAAGAAAGGGGATCTGAGCAGCAACCGGAGAAAGCAAAGGAGGCCAAGCCTAGACAGATGCCGCTCCTTTATCAACTCGCGCAGTTGCTGAGCCGCCCACGTCCAATCAACCGCCATGTGGCGCCCAAGGCCGCAGGCTGTTAGGGCCCGCGGCGCTTCGCACTTGCCCTTTCGCCTCTCTGCTCGGCCAAGTTCGGGCGCACCTTGGGCCCGGGGACTACTGTCGGCATTCTGGGAATGGGGGTCCCCAGACTTGCCTGCCTACGGCCTGCGGTAGGCTCAAAGGGGGGCCCAGCACGGCCCATCTTCATCAACGCAAGCTCAAGACCCTCGCGAGGGGCCATGCCTCGTGGGGCGGACGACAAGGAGCTTCCTCAGGCACGGCCTCATCAGGCTGGCTCGCGAGGAGGCGGAGAGATCAAGGCGGGGTACCTCACGAGGTGCCCATGACGCAAGCCATGACGACCAAGGGCGCCAGGCGGGTGCCAGCCCGCGCAGTGTCCTCCTTTCCTCTTTGGTGCAAAGGTAGCAAGCGCAGGCGAGAGCATCAAGCAAAGGCATCCATTTCGGTGCAACAAGACCAAGACCAGCCCAACGGCAGGAAGGAAGTCATTATGGAGCCCAAGCAGGCGTCATCGCCAGAGCCTTTGACAGGCGAGGACCAACTTTAGTCAGGATAAGTGTACCCAATGTTCCCCTTAAAAATGGCCAATTGTTGGTGCCCTTCCCGCTCAATATTTGGGAAGAGGCCCAGGGCCTTTGCCTATAAATAGCACTAGCCACCCCCAGGGTAGAGGCATCGAGCATCTGGATCCTCACTAAGAAACCAGTAGAGAGAGCGACTGAACTCCTCCTAGCAGTTCATCGCACCAGCCAAGAACAGACCCTCGCGAGGCTGTTCTTCCTTGTATTGTTCATCATTAGCCCAAGAGGCAATCCACCACACCACACATTGTAGTAGGGTATTACACCACAATGGTGGCCTGAACCGGTATAAACTCGGTGTCTCTTGTGTTGTTCCTTCCGTAGTTTAGATCCTAGCGAGTCAGCGAGGAGCAGGTAGGTAGAGGGCGAAATCTCCGCGTGCACCCCAGTGTTCGAACCTCAAGGGTCTGCCAGAACCCGAAATCCGACAGAGTCCTGCTCCACCATCGATGAGGGTCCTGGTGACTTGCACATTGCTGATGACTGGGGAACAAAGCATTGGGAGGACTCCGGCCGTTGCTACGCACTTGAGCTAATCCGCTGAGCTGAACGTGATAGCGCACGCAGACCACATCAAAGGGCATGTGGCCTCAAGATTGGGGAGGACTGCATTCACCTCACGAGCAAACTACTTGAAGATACGCTGTGAGGCTGGGGCCTGGGTGCCGCCCAGGATGCAAGCGATTGCGCGTGGCTCCTGGAAGCCCCCAGCCCCTTCGTCCTGATGCTGGTCCTCATTCCTCCTTGGCGGTGGTGGCAGAGGAGGGAGGCCTGCATTGCCTTGCGGGCGATCCTGACGAGGCTGATCGCTCCAACCTCCCTCGGGAGGCTGGTCCTGCCAGCGGTCCTCGCGAGGTCAGTCACGCCACCCTTGGCGAGGGCCACGGTCTTCCCATTGTCCTCCACCTCTTCCTCCTCCTTGGCCATAGCCCCGGTCGTTGCGCTCGGGGCGTCGGCCAATACGCCCATCTCGCACGGCCCTGAGCTCTTGACATTCGTTGGTGTTATGGGTGTGGAGGTCGTGGTACACGCAGTACCGGCTGCCCTTGGATGACTCAGGTTGATCCCTGCCTCGCTTGGTGTCTGGCTCCGCTGCGAGCACAACAGCTCCCTTACGCTTCACGTCCTTGACCTTGGGATTCTTCTCTTCTGGATCGGCAGCCGGCAGCTCGAGGAGGGAGTGGCGCCCTTCCTCAGCCCTGGCGCACTTGGTCGCCAAGTTGAACAGTTCTAGGGATGTGCACAGGTCTTCATGGATTGCTAGCTCCTCTTTCATCTTAATGTCACACACGCCATCGGAGAAGGCTGAGATGATGGCTTCCTCGGTCACCCTGGGGATATTGAGGCGAGCGTTGTTGAAGCACTGGATGTACTTCTGCAGGGTCTCTCCTGGCTGTTGCTTGATGTGGCGCAGGTCACTCATGGCCGGAGGCCGGTCGCGAGTGCCTTGGAAGTTGGCGATGAAGCGAGTGCGCATCTCGTCCCAGGAGGAGATCGTGCCAGGAGCCAGGTCCAGGAGCCAGGTGCGGGCACCGTCCTTGAGCGCCATGGGAAACCAGTTCGCCATGACCTTTTTGTCCCTGTTGGCGGCTTCGATGCCTAGTTCGTAGAGCTATAGGAACTCCGCGGGGTCTGCAGTGCCGTCATAGCGAGGGGGCAGGTCAGGCTTGAACTTGCCTGGCCATGCGACATTGCGCAGCTTAGGGGTGAAGGCGCGGCAGCCTGCGGTGGCTACCGGAGCCCTTTGCTGGTGCTGGGCTTGCTCCTGGAAATTCCCACACATCGCCGCTTGGAGCAGCGCGGGGTCTTGACGTGGTGGTGCAGGGATGCGGTCATGGCGCACCGGTACTGGGAGCACGCGGGCACCTTTTGGGGGCGAGGGATTTCTTGGCAACTCCTTTCTTGTCGTGCGGGTGCCGGACATGGAGGGTCTCATCCTGGGTCGCGTGCCTTGGACCTAGGGCGCCTTCTTGGGGAGGAGGTGGCGGAGGCACCTCTTGATCCTCGCCTCCTGCGCAGGATGGAGGGCGAGGCAGCGAGAGAGACGGCGTAGGGGAGCCCCCTACGGCACTGATGAGCTCGGTGATGCAGGCGAGCCACTCCTCATAGAGGTCGTCGACGGGACGGTAGTGCAGGAGCTCACGCGCCAGGAGCAGCGCAGCGTGCGCGTCCGTGGGGGCGCGACGGGCGTGGGACGACGAACCGACTGGAGTCAGCGACGGGGTGGCAGTGCGGCCTTCCCACCGCACCGAAGGATGCAGGGATAAGGCCTGCTGCTCGTTCCCCGCTAGGCCAGTGGCGGTGTTGGCGGCAGGCGACGGGGAACGACGGGGGCGACCGCCGACGGGCGCCATCTGGCCGACGCAGGTGGCAAGAGCAGCCCGGTGCTCGGCGCGAGGCCGATGAGCGTCAGCCATGGATACGACGGAAGATCACACGCGAACAACGGAAGAAAGATTCCGGCGCACCCTACCTGGCACTCCAAATGTCGGATTTCGGGTTCCGGCAGACTCTTGAGGTTCTAACTCTGGGGTGCGCACGAAGATATTTCCCCTACCAACTCTCGTCTCGATGGCTCGCAAGGAATCTAAGCTAGAAAGAAGAACACACAAGGGACATGATGTTTGTACTGGTTCAGTCCACCATTGTGGTGTAATACCCTACTCCAGTGTGTGGTGTGGTGGATTGCCACATGGGAGAACAGCCTCGCGAGGGGCTGTTCTTGAGCTGGTGCGATGAACTGCTTGGGTGAGTTCAGTCGCTTCTCTCTCTCTCTCTGTCTCTGTCTCTCTCTCTCTTTCTGATTGATCCGTCCCCTCTACTGTGGTGGCTAGACCTATTTATAGAGGGAGGCCCTGGGCCTCTTCCCAAATACTGAGTGGGAAGGGCGACAACAATTGGCCATTTTGAAGGGGAACATATAGTACACCTATCCTGACTAAAGTCGGTCTTCGGCTGCCAAAGGCTCTGATGATGACGCTGTCCTGGGCTACACGATGACCTCCATCCTACCGTTCTGCAGGTCTTGGTCTTGTTGCACCGAAACGGTAACCTTTGCCTGATGCCTTGGCCTGTGCTTACCCCCTTTGCACCGAAGGGGAAACAAGGACACTGCGCAGGTCGGCGCCCGCCTGGCGCCTGCCTGGTCTCGATCGTCATGGCTTGCGTCACGGGCTCCTCGTGAGGTGCCCTTGCCTTGATCTCTCCGCCTCCTCGCGAGCCTGTCTGATGAGGCCGCTCGTGAGGAAGCTTCCTGTCGTCCGCCCCGCGAGGCTTGGCCCCTCGTGAGGATCTTGAGCTTGAGCTAATGAAGCTGGGCTGCACTGGGCCCCCACTTGAGCCACGCCGCAGCCTGTAGCCAGGCAAGTCTGGGGATCCCCGTTCCCGAACACCGACACCATCTAAACAACTTTGTTGATTTGTGTGAGATGCAAAAGAAGAAAGATACAGATAATGATATTGTTAAACTGAAGTTATTTCCGTTTTCACTTAGAGATCATGCTAAAGTTTGGTTTTTGTCTTTTCCTCAGAATAGTATTGATTCATGGAATAAGTATTTTCCTCCCCTAAGATCATCTCTCTCAGAAACGATATTATGAATTTTAAACAACTTGATCATGAGCATGTTTCCCAATCTTCGGAAAGAATTAAATTTATGATTCGCAATTGTCCTACTCATGGTTTCAATTTATGGATGATCATACAAATTTTTTTGCCGGATTGAATTTTGCTTCTAGAAATCTTTTAGATTCGGCCGCGGGAGGCACGTTTATGAAATCACCTTAGGAGAAGCTACCAAACTTCTTGATAATTTTATGGCTAAAAGTGCGTTATGTCGACTAGAGGGGGGGTGAATAGGCGATTTTTATGAATTCTTCACTGAGGAATTTGCCGGTGAGGAAATTCCTTAGCGAAGAACTATTAGCAGCGGAATAAGTACTCAGAAGTAAGCATAACAGAATACATGCATGGTCATCATGATGAAATGAAGACAAGCACAGAGTACAGAAAGCGTAATCATAGGATAACACAAGATGAAGACAAACAGACTGAAGAAATTGAACTGAGGAAATTGAGAAAGTCTTCAGTCAAAGTCTTCAAACACAGTTATGAACAAACACTCAACACAGTAATGAGGAAATGAAAGGGTTGAGGAAATAGAACCAGTTAGGTTGGTGAAGACAATGATTTGGTAGACCAGTTCCAACTGTTGTCTCAGTTGTACGTCTGGTTGGAGCAGCTGAGTATTTAAACTCGAGGACACGCAGTCCTGGACACCCAGTCTCTGAGCACGCAGCTGAGGACACCCAGTCCTCACTGTATTCTCCTTGAACTAAGATCACACAGATCCCGTCCAATCACTCGTGGTAAGTCTTCAGGCGACTTCCAAACCTTCACAGACTTGGTCACTCGGCGATCCACAATTCCTCTTGGATGCTCTAGACCTTGACGCCTAACCGTCTGGAAGAAGCACAGTCTTCAAAGGTAACAAGTGTCGGATCCACGCAGGATCAATTTCTTCAGTGATGCTCAATCACTTTGGGTTTGTAGGGGTTTGGTTTTGGGGTTTTTCCTCACTTGATGATTTTCGCTCAAAGTCCTCGGAGGATGGGTTGCTCTCAAATGACAAGTGTCAAGTTCTCTCAGAGCAGCCAACCAGCTAGTGGTTGTAGGGGGCGGCTATTTATAGCCTAGGGAGCAGCCCGACATGATAAGACATAAATGCCCTTCAATGATATGACCGTTAGGTGGATAAGATATTTTGGGACAGCTGGCGCGCAGCACAGCAACAGTCGGAAATTTGACTCTCAAATTCCTCAGGGCTATCATGTTCCTCACTGTGTAGGTAATTCGCACTGGCGAATTCCTAACTCCTCAGTCATAACAAATTCATCAGCGACCAGAAGGACTTAGTCTCTGTCACTGAAGAAAGTGACTGAACTGTATGAGATTTCCAAAGGCTTCACTCGAAGGGATTGGTAGGTGTAGGATTTTGAGTTGAGCATCACATGGAAATTTTTCCTTAGTATTTCCTCGACCCCCTTTAACAGTACGGTGTTTCCTATGATTCAATAAAGAGAAAATAAAACTACGAAAACAGAAATCTTCACGCTTCATGTTCCTCAAATAAATACCAAGTCTTCAGGGTCACACCAATTTCTTCACTTTCAAAGTCTTCAAAAAGTCTTCAGAATATCAAAGTCTTCAGTTGAAGAACTTCATTTTTAGGGGTCGACTTTCTCTGTAAATATCAAACTCCTCATAGACTTATAGACCTGTGTACACTCACAAACGCATTAGTCCCTTAACCTATAAGTCTTCAATACACCAAAATCACTAAGGGGCACTAGATGCACTTACAATCTCCCCCTTTTTGGTGATTGATGACAACATAGGTTTTGTTTTCAACGGGGATAAATATATGAAGTGTATACACTGATATTGAGGAATCTGATTACAAGATATAGTAGAACTCCCCCTAAAGATGTGCATAGTGAGGAATTTGCTTTTGAGACAATGCACATTTGAAGAGTTGAATCATGGAGATCTCCCCCTATATCTTGTAATTCATACACGCATTTGATATATAATATGAAGAATTTGAAATGCATGATGAAATATGGTGCCTAATGAGGTTCAGCATGCGTGCAATGTCATTAACGAGGAAATAAGCATGCAGAGCATAATGCAACAAAAGTGTCAGAGCACCATCGGGTTTAAGATTACAACTCGATCCAAATAAAAGTTTGAGAAGAACGAGAGTTGTAACTTAACAAAAAATTGCCCTTAATATAGACCCGCTTGAAGACTAACTCAGATTTCTCCCCCTTTGTCATCAAATGACCAAAAGGATTGAAACTGAGGACTAACGCCCCTGAAGAATTTCAAGTTGATGGAGGAGCGCCAGCGTTGTCGGGGTTGTGTGTTGGAGCAGGGCCTGCCGCAGTGTCGTCCAAATCTTCATACTCATTAGTGGCACGCGATGAAGAATAAGAGCTGGCCACCAAGGAAGGAACTTTGACCTTCTTGAATTTCTTCGGTGGAGGTGCAGACCAGTCAAAGTCTTCCTTGAGACCCATATTCTTCAGATCTGCAGCGCTGTAGACATGAGAGAGAACAGCCCAGGTGCGGTTGAGGGTTTCATGGAGGTAGTAGTGGTTCTTCTTCACTGCATTGTGTGTGGAGGTCATGTTCTGAAGAATTGAACCAAACTGACGCTTGACCCATTTATGATTGCGATCAACCTTCTGATGAAGACTGAGGAGTAACTCACAATCAGTCATCACCCTGGGTGCTGTGGCTTGAGGATTTTGCTTGGCTCAGGTATTGGCGGCAGAGTCATGTGTGGTAGAATCATCATTGGTAGAGTAAGATGCAGCTTTGCGAAATTGCCCATCCAAAGGACGAATGCCTTCATCGATCACAGCAGCGGCCTTGCCTTTATCATCAGCTGATGAAACTATTCGTTTGAGGACTTCAATGGGAGGCAAGTAGCTACCGTGGTTCAGAGTGTCAGCTTTGTAATTCAGCGAAGATCTTGCCCTGATGAATCTCATAATCCAAGGAGCATAGGGCTTCAGCTCGAATGGTGACATAGCAATATTGGCCAGAGTCCTCATGAAGAAATCATGGAAGTTTATGGGAACGCCATGAATGATGTTGAAAAGCATATTCTTCATGATGCCAACGACTTCTTCATCATTTGAGTCATGGCCTTTGATAGGACTCATTGTCTTCGTCAGAATTCGATAGACAGTCCGAGGCACATAGAGTAATTCCTTGACGAGGAATTTGGTTCTTGGGGCCTGCCTTGGCTTCAAAGGCTTCATCAGCACTTGCATATAGTGATTTGAAAGTTCTTGTTCGTTGTAGATACAATGAGCATCATCAAGTGGAGGACTGAGTGGTAGAGCACGAAGCAATTCAGTTGCAGGTGCCTTCTAGTGAGTATTTTCGGACATCCAGTCTAATACCCAGGTGTTCACGTCTTCAGCGTTTCCGGTGATGTGCAGGGTTGCATAAAATTGAAGAATGAGTTCTTCATTCTAGTGACAGATATCAATGCAGAAATTCAGAAGTCCTGCATCGTGAAGAACACTGAGGACTGGCTCAAAGCCGGGCAGAGACTCCATGTCCACATGAGGAATATGTGCATGATCGAAGACTTTGTCTTTGTTGAAGAGTACTGAGGAATAGAAATTGGCTTGGCTGGCAGTCCAGAAACGCCTCTTCCTTATGCGAGCAGAATCATATGGATTATAATCAGTGAAGAATACGTGCTCGGCAAAGAAATCTTCAGCCTTGAACTTCTGTTTGCTTGAGAACGGATTCTTTTGCTTTAGCAGAGGGGTGTCAGTGAGTTGCATCACCACCTCAGGAATCGCGAGCTCAGGTTCTTCAGGCTGAGGAATTTCTTGTTCCTCAACAGGTGCAGTCTCAGGATCAGCAGCAGCAGGTTCATCAGCACTAGTGGCTGGAATTTCTTCATGCACAGAGAGAGTGGGTTGAGTTTTTTCAGAGCCCATTTGAACTGTTGGTGCAGGGGACTGAGGAATCTGTTGGAGCGGGGTGAAGAGAGGAGTATTGGGATGCTGACTTTCCCAAAAGTCATCATTCATCACAGGTGTGGTGCATCCTATATCCACATCTTCATCTTCAATTTCCTCAACACCATCCTCTTCAGCTGTGAACTGAGGCATAGGTGAGGAAATGACTGGCATTGAAGGGATTGCGTCCACTTCAATTTCTTCATCAATCTGCTCTAACGAAGTAGCAGAATGATGTTCTTCATCAGATCCGATGGGGATCTCATAGTCTTCTCCAAAAGGAACAAGGTCCTTTGACGGCTTGGAGGAAATTGGAATAGCATCAATTGGATTTTCAAGTGAGCTGGTCATTGGCTTCATTTTCTTCGCAGCCAAAGAATTTGACACAGCTGATGCCTTCCTTTTCTTCACTGCAGCTCGCTCTGCAGCCTTGGTTTTCTTCACATCAAATGCACATGGAATAATTGGAGTTGGTGTAGGCGCAGGAGGAGCTGAGGAATCTGGTTGAATTTCTTCAGGCGCAACTGCTGCAGTTGCCCTGACTTCTTCAGTTTCTTCAGGCGCACCACTAGTGGATGCCCTGGGAATTTCTTCAGCGGCTGGAATGGGATCATCAGCCCTGGAACTAGCATTTTCATCAGCAGCCGGAACTTCATCAGCGGTGCTGGCATGTTCTTCAGTCGGCTGAGCTGACACTTCAGCCTGAGGAATTTCATGTTGCGTTCGGGCTGCAACATTGGTGAATTTCTTCGTCAGGTTGACAAATCTGACCTTGGCCCCTTGCAAATCAGCATAATAAGCATCGAAGTTTTTGCTGAGGTCTTGAATTTCAGTCTGGATCTTGAGAAGTTCTTCAGGTGTCATTTTGACAACGTTTTTCTTCAAGAACTTCTCCTTTCTGTATTGATCTTTCTTGATCTCTCTTGCCTTATCAAACTTCCATTTCTCTTCAGTGATGAAATGGGTCAGCATGTGATTTTGACCAGCGGTCAGATGGAAATCAGGCATGGGGGTGTTTGGATCCTTGTGCCAGATATCAATATAATCGAGGATTTTCCTCGGATCCAACAGCAATGGCACAGATGTGCCTTTGGCTCTAGCGGCCTTCACCTGTCTGTCTCTGATGATTTCTGCAAGTTCATCATCAGAAGCTTCATCATCAGATGGCACATGAAATGCAACCTGTTTCTTCTTTGGACTTGGCCGAGGACCTCGTCCAGCTGTTGCTTTGGTCTTCAGCAGAGTCAGGCCAGATGATGAAATTGGTGCAGCTGAGGAACTTGCTGAGACACCAGAGGCAATCGAGAAACCAGTAGTCCTTTGACATGTAGTCAGATGCACAGGTGCTGAGGACTTTGTCGGAACTGCTGAGGACTTGGGAGGAGCAGGAGCAGTGTGAGGAATTTGCCGTGAGTGCGCTGATGGTGAAGCACTTGGCTTACGAGCGGGCTTCTTTGGCATGGATTTCCTCGGTTGGACCGAGGCCTCAGTAGCAGTAGCAGTGGCAGAATCCTCATTGAATTTCTTCACTGCCTCCTTGGCTTGTCTTGCCAATTTGGCTTGGCGCTTAGCCCATTCTTCAGGAAAGTCCTCACCACGTTTGATGCTTGTGGGATCAGCTACTTGGCCAGGTGCCAATGGAGCTCTTGGGCACGGAGGATTGAGGGAGAATTTCTTCATGTACTTTGGAGTCACATATCTGTATTCCCTCCATTCCCTTGCCCATCTCCGTTCAATCTTCTGAATGCGCACCTTGCGCTGATTTTTGTTTTCTTTGCCAAATTTTGCTTCATCAGGTGTGCAATAGTCAGCATATATTTCCTCAGGGATTTCAAACACAGTCATAACCTCAGGTTTCTTTCCTCCTTTCTGCGGCTTCTTACCGTCTGCCATATTCTTCAGTTGAGGAATTTGAACAAATGAGTTCTCTAAAGAAGTATGCAGTTTTTCTTCGAGGAACGCTGCAAATGAGTTAAGTTGATGAGAACCTAGTGATTCAGCAGCAGACATGAGTACCTGTGAACAGAGTGCAGGTGCGAGGAATTTGGAGAGGTCATATGCGTTCTGAGAAGGTTTTTGAAAAGAACAAGTTTTGAGGAATTTGACCAGATGAGCCTTGAAGAATTTCACTAAGCGATCTTTGTCTTAGGTTCCAGAGTTGTATAGATCGAGGATCCACACAATTGAGGAATCTTGAGGTAAATCATTGCTTAGAGAAACGAATCAAGAGCATAGTTTGTTTGAGGTGTTCATATATGTGAAGATTTGAAGAATAAACACCTTTGAAGATTTTCAGGAAAGCTTGAGAATCAAGGCGAGTAATAAAAGTAACTTTTAATTACCCGAAATGAAGAACACGAGAACAGAGAAGAACAGACGGGAAGTTCGTCAGGTTAGATCTTCCTTGCCCTAACTCGGCGGAGGAAGACAGCTACGGCAGCGGCAGAGGAAGATTTCCGCGATCGGCGTGAGTACGGCGGCGACGAGGTCGAGGCAGCGAAGTTCTTCCTCACCGGCGATGATGGAGTAGCGGTGGCGCTAGGGTTTGACGAGCTCGAGCGGGAGAGAGATGGTCGAGCGGAGTAAATGAAGTGAGGAAGGGGAGAGGGGTATTTATAGACATGGTGAAAAACTGTTCGCCCGAAGATTTGGGACAAACGTGCCCCTGCCCTTTCTCCTTCACACGACATGTGTCACCCACGTACTATGTAGTGGAGATCGTGTACGATCGTGGGTGAATAGAATAATGCATCGTGGAATGCGGAACAGTTTGAGCGGCAAAAACCGAAAATTTGGATAAGATTTGTTTTAAAGTTTCGTTCGCAATTTCTTCAGCTGACAAGGACATAGTGAAGATTTTGAACGAGTTTCAAATAGAACGCACATGAAGAATTTGTGAATAGATTGGGTTGAGTATAGCATAGAGGGGGAAGGGTCCGATCACATTCACTTAGCAAAAAATAACAACTTGAAGAAATAGCTATAAGTGAATGCTGTAGAGGACATAAACTCACATATGTATATAGCCAATGAAAAAAAACCGAAGGGAACAGTGAAGAATTTGCAAAGTTGAAGAATTTGAAAAACTGAAGACATTCAAAACTGAGGGAAAACTCAAATTGAAAATTTTCAACTTTTTGTGGTGGCGTGACCCACCGTATTAGAATGATGATTTCAGACACCGCGTACAATTGTCGTAGGGTTCCGAGAATCAAATTCTTCATTAATTTCTTCACACTTAGAGTGTTATTCTTCATTGATTGAAGAAAAACGTTTCTTCATGTGTTGCACATCTAAGTCATCAATTTTGCATAAGTGTTAGGATGTGTGTCCTTTTCAAAGAACATTCGAAGATTCTAAGATATTTAGCTCACACCGCAACTTGCTAAATCTCTTCTCATCCAAGGGCTTAGTGAACATATCAGCTAGCTGTTCTTCAGTCTTCACGTGCTCGATAGAGATGTCGCCCTTCAACACATGATCACGAAGAAAATGATGACGAATCTGGATGTGCTTTGTCTTCGAGTGCTGAACTGGGTTGTGAGCAATCTTGATGGCACTCTCATTGTCGCAAAGGAGAGGCACATTCTTCACGTTGACTCCATAGTCCTTGAGTGTTTGCTTCATCCAAAGTAGTTGAGCACAGCAAGAGCCAGCAGCAATGTATTCGGCTTCCGCAGTGGATAGTGATACGCAGTTCTGTTTCTTCGAGGACCAATAGACCAAAGATCGTCCGAGGAAATGACAAGTGCCAGAGGTTGACTTGCGGTCCACACGATCACCAGCATAGTCAGAGTCAGAATATCCAATGAGATCAAGGACAGAGCCCTTGGGGTACCATAATCCTAGTGTTGGTGTGTGAGCCAGATATCGAAGAATATGCTTCATAGCCTTATGGTGTCATTCCTTCGGTGCAGCTTGAAATCGGGCACACATGCAAACACTAAGCATTATATCTGGCCTAGATGCACATAAGTACAATAAAGAACCAATCATGGAGCGGTATACCTTGTGATCGAAGTCAATACCATTTTCATCAGTGCATAGATGGCCTTTTGTGGGCATAGGAATTTTGACGCCTTTGCAATCTTGCATGCCGAATTTCCTCAGTACATCCTTGAGGTATTTCTCCTGAGATATGAATATGCCATTGCGCTGTTGACGAATTTGAAGACCTAAGAAGAATTTCAACTCTCCCATCATATACATTTGATATTCTTCACTCATCATATAGGCAAATTCATCACTATAACGTTGGTCAGTACAGCCAAAGATAATATCATCAACATATATTTGGCACACAAACAGTTCACCATCATAAGATTTAGTAAAGAGAGTAGGGTCGAGTGAACCGGGTGTGAAGCCATTCTTCATGAAGAATTCCTTCAATGTATCATACCACGCCCGAGGGGCTTGCTTGAGGCCATAGAGTGCCTTATTAAGTTTGAAGACTTTGTCAGGGTTCTTTGGATCTTCAAAACCTGGGGGTTGAGCAACATATACTTCTTCCTCAAGCTTACCATTGAGGAATGCACTTTTCATATCCATTTGATATAAGATGATATCATGATGATTAGCATAAGCAAGTAATATGCGAATAGCCTCAAGTCTAGCAACAGGTGCAAAAGTTTCATCAAAATCAATTCTTTCAACCTGTGTGTAGCCTTGAGCTACTAGTCGTACCTTATTCCTTACCACAAGGCCATTTTCATCTTACTTGTTGCGGTAGATCCACTTTGTGCCAATGATATTATGCTTGCGAGGATCTGGACGTTTGACCAGTTCCCAGACATTGTTGAGCTCGAACTGATGTAATTCTTCTTGCATAGCCTGAATCCACTCCGGCTCCAAAAATGCTTCATCTACCTTAGTGGGCTCTGTGATAGAAACAAAAGCATAGTGCCCACAAAAGTTAGATAAATGTGAAGCTTTTGAGCGTGTGAGAGGACCTGGCGCTTCAATGTCATCGATGATCTTGTCAACTTGTACTTCTTTTGCAACGCGAGGATGAGCTGGTTGACGTCGAGGTATTTGATCATTTTCCTCAGCACCATTGTCTTCAGCATTATCTTCAGGTGCGTCAGCTCAATGTTCTTCGCGTACTGGAATGAATTCTTCAGCAAGTTCTTCAGTAGGAATGACATCCTCAGTTGCCTTGAACTTGATAGAATCCTCAGGTGCTAGTTCATCTAACACAGAAGATAGGTGCTCTCTTTGCGAGTCATTAGTTTCATCGAACCGCACATCTACAGTTTCAACAATCTTGTGAAGAGCGATGTTGAAGACTCTGTAGGTGTGCGAGTCCTTTCCGTAACCAAGCATAAAACCTTCATGTGCTTTCGGTGCAAATTTAGAATTGTGGTGAGGATCTCTAATCCAACATTTTGCCCTGAAGACTTTGAAATAACTCACATTGGGTTTCTTGTCAGTGAGGAGTTCATAGGCCGTCTTCTTGAAGAATTTTTGAAGATATACTCTGTTGATGATGTGGCACGCAGTATCAATTGCATCAATCCAAAAACGATAAGGCGTTTTGTATTCATCAAGCATAGTGCGAGCCATCTCAACAAGAGTTCTGTTCTTGCGCTCCACGACGCCATTTTGCTGAGGAGTATAAGGAGCAGATAACTCATGAGTAATACCAAGTTCATCAAGATAGTCATCAAGACCGGAATTCTTGAACTCAGTTCCATTGTCACTTCTGATGTGCTTGATCTTCACACCAAAGGTGGTTGAAGCCCTCGAGAAAAATCGTTTGAAGACTTCCTGCACTTCATGTTTGTAAGTAACAATGTGTACCCAAGTATATCGAGAGTAATCATCAACAATGACAAAACCATATAGAGATGCAGCATTAGAGAATGCTGAGTAATGATTTGGTCCAAAGAGGTCCATGTGAAGCAATTCGAATGGATGAGTAGTGGTCATGATAGTCTTCGCTGGATGCTTGGCCTTGGTCATTTTTCCAGCTTCACAGGCTCCGCATAAGTGATCCTTGAGGAATTTGACATTCTCAATGCCAATGACATGCTTCTTCTTCGCAAGCGTGTGCAAATTCCTCATGCCTGCGTGACCAAGTCGTCGATGCCATAGCCAGCCTTCTGAAGCTTTTGCAAGTAGGCACACGGCTGGTTGTGGTCCTGTAGAGAAATTAACACAAATCTCCTCTCATAAAGCCTTCGAAGACTTTGGAATTGTCAGCTTCCATAATCACAACACAGCGATACTTGCCAAAGACAACAACCATATCAAGATCACAAAGCATTGAGACTGACATGAGATGGTATCCTAAGGACTCAACAAGCATGACTTTGTCCATGTGTTTATCCTTAGAGATCGCAACCTTACCAAGACCCAATACCTGACTTTTGCCTTTGTCAGCAAAGATGATATGCTTCAGATGTGACAGTGATAAGGGAGCATCCATCAAAAGATTCTTGTCACCAGTCATGTGATTTGTACATCCACTATCGAGGACCCATTCAGTGGTTTTGGGTTGATCATCCTGCAAATGAATTAGTGTAACTTACAATCTCATATGCTTCATCAATGAAGAATATGATATCAAGTTCATTAGATGAATTTCATCAAGCGGTAAACAGATATAGCAGTATGAGGACATGTGAAATGAAAGTTCATTTCATCATGGTTAGCCTGCGTCCTTTCAGGCAGTTTTGTCAGGTCCCCAGCAAATTCTTCAGACGTTAAGGCACGTCTGGAGACCTGACCCTGCAGAAGAGATTAGTTCTTTTTCTTCACCACCCACATCTGAAGGGGTGGCAAAGAGTTCATCACTCTGTGAGCACCATACGAGAATGGTGGCATAGAAGCCAGACCATTTCGTTTCACATAAGAGGGGTTAGGGTAAGCATATGAATAAGCAGAGAAATTCTTCGAGGACTTATGAGCATAATGATTTGAAGAATAATGTGCATATTCATAGCCCTTAGCTCTACCCTGCGAAACAGAGTTGTTAGCACGATGATAATCTGTCACATCCCTAGCTTCTGGTAATGCTCTAGGCTAGCTTCATGTGTGCATCATGTTTAAATTCTGAAATTTGAACTGAGGAATCTTGGAAGCCTCAAAAATTTAAATAATAGAAGGGCAAAAACCCTAAAATCTCATTCATTGTTCCAAAATGCTCTTCTTAAATGTTTGATAATTTTTGGCAAGGGTTCTGGTCCCCACCAAAATATTGAACATTTTTAAGGATTTATTTTTGGGACTTTGAATTTAAATCATTAGCTATTTGAATTTGAATTATATTCATATAATTAGAATATAATTTCAAATACCCCTGAAATATTTTATGAGCTTTTGGAAAAGTCCATCTAGCAAAAATAAAAAAATATTCAGAGGAGCTTTGGCATTGTTTGAATTATTATTTTAATTCAAAACAGTGGCAAAAGATTAAATAAAAAACAAAACAGAAGAAAAATATAAAACAGAGCAGAAAGCCTACCTGGCCTTACCCGTGCAGCCCACCAGAGCCGGCCCAGCTCCTGTGCTGGTCCAGCACTGTGCGGCCCAGCCCACCGCCTCCTTCTCTGTCGCCTTCCTCCTCTGCCAGGAGGATGAGCACGCGCCCGGCGCGCGCGGCCACGCGCCCCGGCCACCTCCTCCTTGCCTGCCTGCCTCCTCCTCCGCCTGGACGCTCCGGTGACGCCACGCGCCTCCCCGACCCCCTCTCACTTCTCCCTCGCTCTCTGGACCCCCTCCTCCTCCTCTGCTCTTCCTCCCTCTCGTCACCGAACGCACCTGAGAGCGTCGCTCGCCGTAGCCATGACCACCGGCCACCCCTCGTCCCGTGGCCGTGCCCAGCAGCTCCGCAATCGAGCACCACATCCCCAAGCCGAAGGAAACGAGCCGGAGGGCTTTGCTTCGTCGCCATCGCCGTCGTCTTCTACCTCGGACCCGCCGGCCATCACCGTCAAATTCGTCGGCTCCGGACCGTCCCCGACCTCGCCGAGCGTTCCGTCGGCACCGCTGTGAGCCCCCGGTCCTCTTCCCCCTAATCCCGCCTTCGTTTGTTTGCCGTAGCCACCGCCCCCTTACTAACAGCAGCCACCGCCGCATGGGATCGTCGCCGGCGAAACCCCGGTGACCATTTGGTCACGGGCGTGCACCTGTTGTGCTTGCCGCGACCCGTAGAGCCCCTCCAGCGCCTCAGCTCCCTCGTCTGTGAGCAGCAGCGCCGAACCCGACCGCACCCGAACTCCGGCCGCCGCTCACGAGCTCGCCGTCGTCGGTACCGGCCACCACCGGCACGGCCACCACCACCGTTCGATGCGCACCAGCAAGGGCTCTCCAACGAGCCCAAGCACGGCCTCGCCCGTGCCCTGTAGCGCGTTTCCGATTCGCGCCGCCGTCTCGGGCCTCGCCGGCATCATGTCGCCGGTGGGTTTGACTCACTCTGACCACGGCGGGACCCCCCCCTGTGTCCATGACAGGTGGGCCCAGCCCTGTTAGCTAATTAGGCTTAGCACTAATCAAATTAGTTAAACTAACTACCCCCTGCTGACACTGACAGTGGGCCCCGTGGCTATTAATTTGATTAGTTAGAGTTAATTAACTCTGTTAGTCACCTGAGTCACTGACCAGTGGGCCCCACTGGTCAGGTTTGACCCGGACCAGTCCCTGTTGACCTGCTGACGTCACACTGACGTCAGGCTGATGCAGTAATGAATTACTGGAATTATTATAAATCAGAAATTCCAGAAAATTGTATAAACTTCAATAAATCATAGAAATTCAACCGTAACTCCAAATTAAATAATTTATATATGAAAAATTATCAGAAAAATTCAAGGAATCCATCTGTACCATTTTCATGCATGTTAGAACAACTTATCACTACTGTTTAGGACAAATGAAGTGAATGACATTTAAATAACCACATATGGAGTTTGAATTTGAATCTTGGATTCAAACCAACTTCATTTAATCTGGTTTTAGGTGCATTAGCCCAAAACACATTCATATTGCCATGTCATGAGCATGCATCATATTGTGCATTGCATTGATTGTATTTCTTCCTTGTTGCCGGTATTTGTCCCCTCTCGATAGACGTGATACCGATGATGTGATCGTTGACACTGATGAAGACTCAATGTTATCTTCAGAAGTGCCAGGCAAGCAAAACCCCCTTGTTCATTCCGATAAAATCCCACTCTCTCGCTCCTGCTCTCTTTTACTGCATTAGGACAACAACGACATATTTGTTACTTGCTGCGGTAGCTGAACCCCTTTATCCTTTGCATGACCTGTCATTCCACAGTAAATAGATGAAACCCACTAGCATGAGTAGGAGTTGTTTGAGCCCTGTTGTGCCTACTCATTCATGTTTGTTTGTCATGCCTGCTATTGCTTAGAGTTGAGTCAGGTCTGATTCATCGGGGATGAATCAGAGGCGTGTGAACATGTCCTACTGTGTGTGAGCTAAGTGTGTGAACACGATTTGGTAAAGGTAGCGGTGAGAGGCCATGTAGGAGTACATGGTGGGTTGTCTCATTGCAGCCGTCCTCAGGAACTGAGTTCTGTGTTTGTGATCCATGACCAGTTACTACCACACATTGGGCTCCGGGCGCTCCAAGCTCTCTCGACTTATTAATCAACTTGATCTCTGTCCAGGAGTTGCAACTAGTTTCTGGTGTTTGTAGGTAGTGTTAGTAGTCTACCAAGTGGCACCCGGTACAGGTGGGCTTGGGACAGACTAGGCACAGTGGCACGGTGTACCAAGTGGCACCCGGTTGGTGGGCTTGGGAACCCTGCACACATCGTTTGGGGCCGTAAGCGACACCCCGGCCGGATCTCCTTGCGGATGGAACCTGAATAGGCGATAAACCTGGACTAGAGACTTGTTCGGTTAGTCAGGTCGTGGCCGACTCCCTCGCCCGGCTTCCGCTTGAAGGTTGCCGAGGTACATGACGTGTACAGGGCGATAAGTGGCGAAAGCGTGTGTGAAGAAGTACACCCCTGCAGGGTTAACATCATCTATTCGAATAGCCGGATTCCTCGGATATGGAAACTTGGACCCCTTGCATAGTTCATAGACAAGTGAAAGTGGATACTCTAAAATACGCAAGATAAGCGTGAGTGCTATGGATGGCGTTCTCGTAGGGAGACGGGAGCGGATCCATAGTGGTGTATTGATATGGTGAATATGTGGACTCGTGTGCGCCACCTCAAAAGAGTTACTTGCAGTCGTAGTTAGGATAGCCACCGAGTCAAAGCTGGCTTGCTGCAGTTAAACCCCACCACCCCTTTGTTGATAATGATGCATATGTAGTTAGTTCTGATGTAAGTCTTGCTGGGTACATTTGTACTCACGTTTGCCTATTTTATGTTTTTGCAGAGAGACTTCGGTCTCACTAGTAGTTTCGCGTGGACTTCGACGTTTAGCTTGTTACCTCAGCTACGGTCTTGTGCCCTCGGCAGGATCTGGTGGATAGTCAGGCTCCTCAGCCTTCTTCATTTATAGATGTCTGTACTCAGACATGATAGCTTCCGCTTGTGCTTTGATTTGTATGCTCTGAGTGTTGGGTCATGAGACCCATGGTTGTAATATCTCGCTCCTCGGAGCCTACTGAATAAATACTTGAGTCGTAGAGTCATGTTGTGATGCCATGTTGTATTTGCACATATCGAGCATATTGTGTGTATGTTATTGAAATGCTTGGTATGTGTGGGATCTGACCATCTAGTTGTTTATCTTTAGTAGCCTCTCTTACCGGGAAATGTCTCCTAGTGTTTCCACCGAGCCATGGTAGCTTGCTACTGCTCCGGAACACTTAGGCTGGCCGGCATGTGTCCTTCTTCGTTCCTGTGTCTGTCCCTTCGGGGAAATGTCACGCGATGAATACCGGAGTCCTGTTAGCCCGCTACAGCCCGGTTCACCGGAGTCCTGCTAGCCCAGTGCTACAGCCTGGATTCACTCGCTGATGACCGACACGTTCGATGCTGGGTCATGGATGCCTGTCCCTGTAAGTCTGTGCCACTTTGGGTTTACGACTAGCCATGTCAGCCCGGGCTCCTTATCATATGGATGCTAGCGACACTGTCATATACGTGTGCCAAAAGGCGCAAACGGTCCCGGGCTAAGGTAAGGCGACACCCGTGGGAATACCGTGCGTGAGGCCGCAAAGTGATATGAGGTGTTACATGCTAGATCGATGTGGCATTGAGTCGGGGTCCTGACAGCGTTGGTATCAGAGCTTGACTGCCTGCAGGATTACCAAGCCAAACTGGTCGAAGTTGAGTCTAGAAATTCTTTAGTTATATAAGGGAATTGATTGTGGGATGGAACGTAAGGCTCTTTTTACTCCTTATACCTTATGCCCTTCTGATCTGAGCCATCTTATCTTTCCTGCGAGGATTAAGAACTAGGCTATCTCTTCTTCTATTAGGATCACGTGTTACTAATCCGTAGACCTATAAGATTGTTGGATTTAAGCTTAAGTTCAGTTCCTACGACTTCTGTATGTTAACTGTTGATCTCGAAACCTTGATATTGTGCTTCCGAGTGGTTATGCCACCATTTTTGTGAATGTCTCAATTCTTTTCTGAGCATTTACAGCCGTTATGCTGTCCGAGTCATCCCAGGTTTCCAAACAGTCTGATGCATTTGCAAATCCCTTCTTTCCATTCCCGATGTCCTTTGGGCCAGATTAATCACACAAATTAGTGAGTTGAGGTACTTTATTGCCTCGACATATATGATGGAGTTAATAAGTATGACCCTAAGTGCTTAGGGGATCATCTAGTGGTCTAGCCATGATTTGTGTCCTAGTGTGATGATCCTGGCCTTTATTCGCAAAAGCATTCCGTGATGCTACTTAGTAGTAGGTATTCTATTCCTGGGTTCTTGAACCCGAGATTCACCCTACTTACTTCATGTTGATAGTAATTGCTAGCTCCCTTAGGTTATTAGTAACCTTTGCAGTAGTTCTCGAGGTCCGTGGTATATCCTTCTTCCAAATACCATGAACCACTTACGGCAAAAGTTTGTTGGATCAAAAGATCACAACAGGAGTGCTCTCGATGGGTTCTCCATTCATAATTGTGACTCTGCCAGTTCTAACTTTCCGCATGGATTGTCCGGGAGAAATATGTTGAACTCGTTCGACATGCTAATCTATGCATTCACCACTCAGAAAATCATATGTTCCTTTGAGTTGTCCCTCTTTAGTTGTTTTCTGGCCCTCGTCTATCAATTGATAGTCAGAAGTAATTGTGCATTCGTGTTGTTAATGCTTATTACTCTTGTGGTCCGTCAAGCCATTCTACTCCAGAGAGTGGCTAGGAGAAACAAACTCCAGTACCTCATCCATATCTAGGATTGGGTCAAAGTAGTTGTGTTCCGCAGATCAAGTTACAATCTAGCTTCTGGTCTGCTCTACCCTGAAGTATTACCTTCTTTATGACAGGAATTTCATGAGAATTGCACCACCTTTTGTGAATTTTGACGTAGTGATACTTCTCACCATCATTAGTCATTCCTCGGCCCTCGTGTTGATGCAACCGGAATACCGACAAATGAATTGTGATGTGTGAAATCAATACTCCCAGCAACCTCGTTGCTTGGTAGTTAAAGGATAATAATTTCATTCTTAGCATGTTGGTTTTTGAATCATCCTTCTAAGATTGATCGTGCTACCTAGTCCTTATTTTGGTGCACCCTTCGATTGATGAGTTAGGATCTTGTCAAGTCCTCACCCATTTGATCATATCGGCTTGCCCTGAAAAGCAAGATTGTTCTCGAGCTTAGTAACATATCGGTGGTTCGTGATTTCCGAAGATCTTCTCGGAAGTATTACCAGGTTGTCACCTGACCGCTATGTTGAGCTCGTGATCAAGTTGGTTTCTTGTGAACCACCTTCTCTCCAAGAATCGGTGTTAGATATCCCTGAGCTAGTTGGTGAAGCTAAACGACAACTTGGAGGGTTGGAAGATAAAAGCTTGCCTGACTTAGTTCGTTCCAAAGGGATATTCCTATGTAGTGTGTGTTGAAGAAAGATGATATCTTCATCGATTGGTCCCTGTGATCAGTTGTTGGACCAATTGTCTTATCAATCCTTTGATTTGAGTGTGGGCTATCGTCAAATCAAGTCAGAACCAACGATGTTCGTAATGTTGTCTTACTCGTGGTTGATCCCTCGAGCATACACCATTATATCTTTTGGGTCTGACCAATGCTATCACCGTGTTCACATGATGGTGGAAGTCCAGTGATATGGAAATTCCGATGAGTTGTTGTTGAGCCCATTGACAACATCCTTATCTCCTCCATGATGTTGTTGAACATTAAGTTAGTGTTGGAAACTTTTGAAAGCATTTTCTTCATGCTAGCTCATGAAGTACTTGTTTGATGAAAGGAGTGACTTCCTTTGATTCACGTGCATTTTGATGTAAGTTGCCATCGTGAATTCGAGAAAGTTTGTTTTTGCTCCTTTGGAATCATCCCAAGTCGGTCATGCACGTGCGAAGAGTTCCGTGGTCTGTTAGACTGATCATCTTCATTCCATATGTATATCCTAGCACACCAAGCCACTGATTGATTTGTTCACGGAAAAGGAGTTGATGTGCTAATCCTAGGTCATGCACAAGACTTCAATATCCTCGATTATGATTCCCCACCTGAACTCGGTAGTGTTTTATTGTAAGACTACCATGTGATAATGTTTGTCTAGGACAGCGTGTTCACATGTTTTTAGCAGAACCAGCTCATGTTTTGGAGCTGGCTATCTCAGTTCGTCCCTCGAGAATCTCGCAACGTCATCTCGTCGATTTGTGTTGCAAACTTTCATTTTTCTTCCTAGACTCGATGAGTCTGGAATATCCTGCCACCAACCAGATCTGAATTTCAGGCAGATATGATGGTTGGAATATTTCCCAAGAATTATAATATTGGTCGCGCAATAACCGGTAGAGTGGATGTCGTGCCCAACACACCCAGCCGGAAGACCTGTTATTATAATATCTTGATTGATGAAGTTGGCCACCTTCCCATAGGGATTTCGTAGGGTTTACTCCCTAGTTGCCCCTATGGATTTTTTGTGTTCCCGAAGTCCGACCTTTTACTTGATGTTCTAGTTATCAAACCATGTCTATGAATGGGATACGCTAACACATCAAGGAGAACATTAGAAGCGGAGTGCTAAATGTCTCTCGGTCGATCACCCAGATTTCATTCCCTTGGCCTCGCTAAGGTGAAATCTGAGAAAGTGTTATCTTCCTATGCATCTGCATCGCCCATCGTTGTTCATCATGGTGGTATGTTGTGTTGCCAGGATCCTTGATACGGATGTTGGTAAAACCTTGATGAATATGGAAATACTCAAGTTCTTGAGAGCACGCACAAGCGCTACGTGTTATCATCGGCACTAACTGGGTTTGCTCTCAGTTTCCTCGGCAATGCTATGATCTCTTCAAACCGTGAATTCACTCTCTGTTGTTGGGTTCTTCCCCAGTTACCAGAATCATTCCCAGCATTTGCATTTTGTTCCCAGCTTGCACCGCCAATGTGCCATTCTACCACGGGTCCCTCCCATCTCCGGTGATAAGCAAATTCATCCATTACGTTGTCTTCAACGAGGTAATCCACATCATCGAAGTCCGAGTATGCCATTCTACCGACCCCCTCCAAATGATCGCTTGTGATTGCCTTAGGCTGGTATAAAGAGTCTCAATGATCTCTATATCAAAGGTAATTCTTTCTGCCACTTAAGGTAATAATCTACGAATCACCCTCCTTCAGGATGTTTCGTCGTGGTATCATGGCAACTCAACTCCTTGCTACGTGGACAATCGTTTACCACCTTCTTAGGTGTGGAATCGTTGTCTACCTAGTGAACCTTCGTCATCCATTTCTTTCCACCCCTCTCGATGTGTATCTCGTGTCTCAACCCGAGAAATGGTCCTATGTCTCATTCCGTGAGTTGTTCGATCTTCGAGAAGATTGACCCTTCTAGAGTTTTCCTTTCCTCTTCTTGTCATGATTAGCTGGAGTTCTCAGAGCAAGACGACAAGACAAAGATGGTGTTCAAATCAACGTTCCTATGAAGTGCAACCTGGATCGTGAAGATTATACTGGTTTGCGTTTCCCCTTCATCCTACCCTACGCTTGAATCTCGAGACGAGATTCTTGTTTAGTGGGGGTGAGTTGTCACATCCCTAGCTTCTGGTAATGCTCTAGGCTAGCTTCATGTGTGCATCATGTTTAAATTCTGAAATTTGAACTGAGGAATTTTGGAAGCCTCAAAAATTTAAATAATAGAAGGGCAAAAACCCTAAAATCTCTTTCATTGTTCCAAAATGCTCTTCTTAAATGTTTGATAATTTTTGGCAAGGGTTCTGGTCCCCACCAAAATATTGAACATTTTTAAGGATTTATTTTTGGGACTTTGAATTTAAATCATTAGCTATTTGAATTTGAATTATATTCATATAATTAGAATATAATTTCAAATACCCCTGAAATATTTTATGAGCTTTTGGAAAAGTCCATCTAGCAAAAATAAAAAAATATTCAGAGGAGCTTTGGCATTGTTTGAATTATTATTTTAATTCAAAACAGTGGCAAAAGATTAAATAAAAAACAAAACAGAAGAAAAATATAAAACAGAGCAGAAAGCCTACCTGGCCTTACCCGTGCAGCCCACCAGAGCCGGCCCAGCTCCTGTGCTGGTCCAGCACTGTGCGGCCCAGCCCACCGCCTCCTTCTCCGTCGCCTTCCTCCTCTGCCAAGAGGATGAGCACGCGCCCGGCGCGCGCGGCCACGCGCCCCGGCCACCTCCTCCTTGCCTGCCTGCCTCCTCCTCCGCCTGGGCGCTCCGGTGACGCCACGCGCCTCCCCGACCCCCTCTCACTTCTCCCTCGCTCTCTGGACCCCCTCCTCCTCCTCTGCTCTTCCTCCCTCTCGTCACCGAACGCACCTAAGAGCGCCGCTCGCCGTAGCCATGACCACCGGCCACCCCTCGTCCCGTGGCCGTGCCCAGCAGCTCCGCAATCGAGCACCACATCCCCAAGCCGAAGGAAATGAGCCGGAGGGCTTTGCTTCATCGCCATCGCCGTCGTCTTCTACCTCGGACCCGCCGGCCATCACCGTCAAATTCGTCGGCTCCGGACCGTCCCCGACCTCGCCGAGCGTTCCGTCGGCACCGCTGTGAGCCCCCGGTCCTCTTCCCCCTAATCCCGCCTTCGTTTGTTTGCCGTAGCCACCGCCCCCTTGCTAACAGCAGCCGCCGTCGCATGGGATCGTCGCCGGCGAAACCCCGGTGACCATTTGGTCACGGGCGTGCACCCGTTGTGCTTGCCGCGACCCGCAGAGCCCCTCCAGCGCCTCAGCTCCCTCGTCTGTGAGCAGCAGTGCCGAACCCGACCGCACCCGAACTCCGGCCGCCGCTCACGAGCTCGCCGTCGTCGGTACCGGCCACCACCGGCACGGCCACCACCACCGTTCGATGCGCACCAGCAAGGGCTCTCCAACGAGCCCAAGCACGGCCTCGCCCGTGCCCTGTAGCGCGTTTCCGATTCGCGCCGCTGTCTCGGGCCTCGCCGGCGTCATGTCGCCGGTGGGTTTGACTCACTCTGACCATGGCGGGACCCCCCCCTGTGTCCATGACAGGTGGGCCCAGCCCTGTTAGCTAATTAGGATTAGCACTAATCAAATTAGTAAAACTAACTACCCCCTGCTGACACTGACAGTGGGCCCCGTGGCTATTAATTTGATTAGTTAGAGTTAATTAACTCTGTTAGTCACCTGAGTCACTGACTAGTGGGCCCCACTGGTCAGGTTTGACCCGGACCAGTCCCTGTTGACCTGCTGACGTCACACTGACGTCAGGCTGACGCAGTAATGAATTACTGGAATTATTATAAATCAGAAATTCCAGAAAATTGTATAAACTTCAATAAATCATAGAAATTCAACCGTAACTCCAAATTAAATAATTTATATATGAAAAATTATCAGAAAAATTCAAGGAATCCATCTGTACCATTTCAATGCATGTTAGAACAACTTATCACTACTGTTTAGGACAAATGAAGTGAATGACATTTAAATAACCACATATGGAGTTTGAATTTGAATCTTGGATTCAAACCAACTTCATTTAATCTGGTTTTAGGTGCATTAGCCCAAAACACATTCATATTGCCATGTCATGAGCATGCATCATATTGTGCATTGCATTGATTGTATTTCTTCCTTGTTGCCGGTATTTGTCCCCTCTCGATAGACGTGATACCGATGATGTGATCATTGACACTGATGAAGACTCAATGTTATCTTCAGAAGTGCCAGGCAAGCAAAACCCCCTTGTTCATTCCGATAAAATCCCACTCTCTCGCTCCTGCTCTCTTTTACTGCATTAGGACAACAACGACATATTTGTTACTTGCTGCGGTAGCTGAACCCCTTTATCCTTTGCATGACCTGTCATTCCACAGTAAATAGATGAAACCCACTAGCATGAGTAGGAGTTGTTTGAGCCCTGTTGTGCCTACTCATTCATGTTTGTTTGTCATGCCTGCTATTGCTTAGAGTTGAGTCAGGTCTGATTCATCGGGGATGAATCAGAGGCGTGTGAACATGTCCTACTGTGTGTGAGCTAAGTGTGTGAACACGATTTGGTAAAGGTAGCGGTGAGAGGCCATGTAGGAGTACATGGTGGGTTGTCTCATTGCAGCCGTCCTCAGGAACTGAGTTCTGTGTTTGTGATCCATGACCAGTTACTACCACACATTGGGCTCCGGGCGCTCCAAGCTCTCTCGACTTATTAATCAACTTGATCTCTGTCCAGGAGTTGCAACTAGTTTCTGGTGTTTGTAGGTAGTGTTAGTAGTCTACCAAGTGGCACCCGGAACAGGTGGGCTTGGGACAGACTAGGCACAGTGGCACGGTGTACCAAGTGGCACCCAGTTGGTGGGCTTGGGAACCCTGCACACATCGTTTGGGGCCGTAAGCGACACCCCGGCCGGATCTCCTTGCGGATGGAACCTGAATAGGCGATAAACCTGGACTAGAGACTTGTTCGGTTAGTCAGGTCGTGGCCGACTCCCTCGCCCGGCTTCCGCTTGAAGGTTGCCGAGGTACATGACATTTACAGGGCGATAAGTGGCGAAAGCGTGTGTGAAGAAGTACACCCCTGCAGGGTTAACATCATCTATTCGAATAGCCGGATTCCTCGGATATGGAAACTTGGACCCCTTGCATAGTTCATAGACAAGTGAAAGTGGATACTCTAAAATACGCAAGATAAGCGTGAGTGCTATGGATGGCGTTCTCGTAGGGAGACTGGAGCGGATCCATAGTGGTGTATTGATATGGTGAATATGTGGACTCGTGTGCGCCACCTCAAAAGAGTTACTTGCAGTCGTAGTTAGGATAGCCACCGAGTCAAAGCTGGCTTGCTGCAGAGCTGGCTTGCTGCAGTTAAACCCCACCACCCCTTTGTTGATAATGATGCATATGTAGTTAGTTCTGATGTAAGACTTGCTGGGTACATTTGTACTCACGTTTGCCTATTTTATGTTTTTGCAGAGAGACTTCGGTCTCACTAGTAGTTTCACGTGGACTTCGACGTTTAGCTTGTTACCTCAGCTACGGTCTTGTGCCCTCGGCAGGATCTGGTGGATAGTCAGGCTCCTCAGCCTTCTTCATTTATAGATGTCTGTACTCAGACATGATAGCTTCCGCTTGTGCTTTGATTTGTATGCTCTGAGTGTTGGGTCATGAGACCCATGGTTGTAATATCTCGCTCCTCAGAGCCTACTGAATAAATACTTGAGTCGTAGAGTCATGTTGTGATGCCATGTTGTATTTGCACATATCGAGCATATTGTGTGTATGTTATTGAAATGCTTGGTATGTGTGGGATCTGACCATCTAGTTGTTTATCTTTAGTAGCCTCTCTTACCGGGAAATGTCTCCTAGTGTTTCCACCGAGCCATGGTAGCTTGCTACTGCTCCGGAACACTTAGGCTGGCCGGCATGTGTCCTTCTTCGTTCCTGTGTCTGTCCCTTCGGGGAAATGTCACGCGATGAATACCGGAGTCCTGTTAGCCCGCTACAGCCCGGTTCACCGGAGTCCTGCTAGCCCAGTGCTACAGCCTGGATTCACTCGCTGATGACCGACACGTTCGATGCTGGGTCATGGATGCCTGTCCCTGTAAGTCTGTGCCACTTTGGGTTTACGACTAGCCATGTCAGCCCGGGCTCCTTATCATATGGATGCTAGCAACACTGTCATATACGTGTGCCAAAAGGCGCAAACGATCCCGGGCTAAGGTAAGGCGACACCCGTGGGAATACCGTGCGTGAGGCCGCAAAGTGATATGAGGTGTTACATGCTAGATCGATGTGGCATTGAGTCGGGGTCCTGACATAATCATGTGAGGATTTTGATCCATTTGAGGAATTTGGTCCGTATGAGGACTTGGATCCATATGAAGAATTTGGTCCATATGAAGAGTTTGATCTGGGGTTCCTATTCTTCACAGGTGGTGTCATGAGGACATTCACCTGAAGACTTTCAACATAACTTTTGGGAACCCATATTTTCTTCATAGGGGAACCGTTCCTACAGTTAGTCCGAACATATCTAGCAAATACTTCACCATTCTGATTTTTGAATAGTTTATAGTTGGAGTCAAATGACTCATCAGAAGAATGAGGAGATTCACATGTAAAGCCAGATAACAAGGATGGATCAACTAGAGGTCCCTTTGCAGCAACCCATGAGGTTTTGGGGTACTGCTCAGGCTTCCAATATGTTCCATAAGCATTGAGTTTCTCTCAAAGGCAATACCCTCTTTCCTAGGGTTTCTGTTTAGGATCTGCTTTTTGAGCACATCACAAAGAATCTGATGCCCTTTGAGGCTTTTGTACATGCCTGTAGTGTACAGTTCCTTCAGCCCTGCATCGTCAGTGATACTAGCAATGTCCTCAGATGAGGAATTAGTGATAGCAGAGGCAGATGAAGAATTTGTAACAGTTGAAGCATTTGAACATTCAGGTGAAGAATTAGCAGATTCACGTTCAATGCACTTTAAGCATGGAGGAACAAATTCTTCCTGAGAAGTGCTGATTTGTTGAGCAAGTAATGAATCGCGCTCCTTCTGAAGATCTTCATAACTCACTCTTAGCTTCTCAAGATCTTGCTTTCTTTGAAGAAATTCATAAGAAAGTTTCTCATGATCAGATAAGAGAGTGTTATGATGACTTTGAAGGTTATCAAACCTAGACTGAACTCTCTGAAGATTTTCAGTCAGGGCTTTAGTGCGATCCATTTCTTCACCTAACATATCATCACTCTTAGCTAGCATGTTTTGAACCTTTTCCAAGGCATGTTGTTGTTTGGTGGCAATGCAAACAAGTTTGGTATAGCAAGGTTCAATATCATCATCAGATTCACAGTCACTAAATTCAGATGAGGAACATTCGGTTACCTCGTCACCCTTTGCCATGAGACATGATGCAGACGATGATGATTCTGGCTCGAAAGTCATCGTTTTGAGAGATTCCTTGAAGTCCTCAAACCAAGGATCATGACGGGTTCGATGACCTTCATAGACATCAGAGATTCGGTCCCAGATAAGCTTTGCATTGCAAAGATGCATAATGTGCCTGATTTGGTCTCTGGATAGGCAGGAACAGATGATATCCTTCGCCATGCAGTCAAGTTGAGTGTATTTGCGAATATCATGTGCATTCGCCGACTTGCATAGATCAGTAAGACCAATCTTGGTGACAGTCCACAGCTCGCTGTCCCTTGCCATGAGGCGCTTCCTCATCATGGCCTTCCACTTGGGATAATCACGACCGTCAAAGATAGGGCATGTCACTTTCTTCATACCTGCGGTCGACATAACTAAACTACAGGCGGTTAAACCAAAATCACACAGAACAAGGGAGTACCTTGCTCTGATACCAATTAAAAGTGCGTTATGTCGACTAGAGGGGGGTGAATAGGCGATTTTTATGAATTCTGCACTGAGGAATTTGCCGGAGAGGAAATTCCTTAGCGAAGAACTATTAGCAGCGGAATAAGTACACAGAAGTAAGCATGACAGAATACACGCATGGTCATCATGATGAAATGAAGACAAGCACAGAGTACAGAAAGCATAATCACAGGATAACACAAGATGAAGACAAACAGACTGAAGAAATTGAACTGAGGAAATTGAGAAAGTCTTCAGTCAAAGTCTTCAAACACAGTTATGAACAAACACTCAACACAGTAATGAGGAAATGAAAGGGTTGAGGAAATAGAACCAGTTAGGTTGGTGAAGACAATGATTTGGTAGACCAGTTCCAACTGCTGTCTCAGTTGTACGTCTGGTTGGAGCGGCTAAGTATTTAAACTCGAGGACACACAGTCCCGGACACCCAGTCTCTGAGCACGCAGCTCAGGACACCCAGTCCTCACCATATTCTCCTTGAACTAAGATCACACAGATCCCGTCCAATCACTCGTGGTAAGTCTTCAGGCAACTTCCAAACCTTCACAGACTTGGTCACTTGGCGATCCACAATTCTTCTTGGATGCTCTAGACCTTGACACCTAACCGTCTGGAAGAAGCACAGTCTTCAAAGGTAACAAGCATCGGATCCACGCAGGATCAATTTCTTTAGTGATGCTCAATCACTTTGGGTTTGTAGGGGTTTGGTTTTGGGATTTTTCCTCACTTGATGATTTTCGCTCAAAGTCCTCGGAGGATGGGTTGCTCTCAAATGACAAGTGTCAAGTTCTCTCGGAGCAGCCAACCAGCTAGTGGTTGTAGGGGGCAGCTATTTATAGCCTAGGGAGTAGCCCGACATGATAAGACATAAATGCCCTTCAATGATATGACCGTTAGGTGGATAAGATATTTTGGGACAGCTGGTGCGCAGCACAGCAATGGTCGGAAATTTGACTCTCAAATTCCTCAGGGCTATCATGTTCCTCACTGTGTAGGTAATTCGCACTGGCGAATTCCTAACTCCTCAGTCAGAACAAATTCATCAGCGACCAGAAGGACTTCGTCTCTGTCACTGAAGAAAGTGACTGAACTGTATGAGATTTCCAAAGGCTTCACTCGAAGGGATTGGTAGGTGTAGGATTTTGAGTTGAGCATCACATGGAAATTTTTCCTTAGTATTTCCTCGACCCCCTTTAACAGTACGGTGTTTCCTATGACTCAAGAAAGAGAAAATGAAACTACGAAAACAAAAGTCTTCACGCTTCATGTTCCTCAAATGAATACCAAGTCTTCAGGGTCACACCAATTTCTTCACTTTCAAAGTCTTCAGAAAGTCTTCAGAATATCAAAGTCTTCAGTTGAAGAACTTCATTTTTAGGGGTCGACTTTCTCTGTAAATATCAAACTCCTCATAGACTTATAGACCTGTGTACACTCACAAACGCATTAGTCCCTTAACCTATAAGTCTTCAATACACCAAAATCACTAAGGGGCACTAGATACACTTACAATGGCTAATTATTCTCAATGGCACTACTTAGATTTATCCTCGCTTTTATGCCTAGCTAGGGGCGTTAAACGATAGCGCTAGTTGGGAGGCAACCAAATTTTATTTGTGTTTTTTGTTTTTGCTTCTGTTTAGTAATAAATTTTGCATCTACTTTTTGTTTAGATGTGTTTTCATGTTTTAATTAGTGTTTGTGCCAAGTAGAACCTAGAGGATAACCTATGGTGATAGTTAATTTAATTCTGCTGAAAAACAGAAACTTTGCGCTCACGAAAATAATTTTAGTAATTCACAGAAACATGCTTTTGCGTTGATTCCTTTTGCTGTAGATCAACAGACAAATTTCCCAGGGCTTCTTATTTTGGTAGGAATTTTAGATTTCCAGAAGTATTCGAGAGTTACAGATTGCTACAGACTGTTCTGTTTTTGACAGATTCTGTTTTTCGTGTGTTGTTTGCTTATTTTGATGCATCTATGGCTAGTATGTAAGGGTAAGAACCATAGAGAACTTGGAATACAGTAGGTTAAATACCAATATAAATAAATAATTAGTTAATTACAGTACCTTATGTGGTGGTTTTGCTTTCTTTCACTAACGGAGCTTATGAGATTTCATGTTGAGTTTTGTGTTGTGAAGTTTTCAAGTTTTGGGTAAAGATTTGATGGACTATGGAATAAGGAGTGGTAAGAGCCTAAGCTTGGGGATGCCCAAGGCACCCCAAGATATTCAAGAATAGACAAAAGCCTAAGCTTGGGGATGCCCCCGGAAGGCATCCCCTCTTTCGTCTTCGTTTATCGATAACTTTACTTGGAGCTATATTTTTATTCGCCACATGATATGTGTTTTGCTTGGAGCGTCTTGTATGATATTAGTCTTTTATTTTTAGTTTACCACGATCATCCTTGCCGTACACACTATTTGGGAGAAACCCACTTGATTGGAATTTATTAGAATACTCTATGTGCTTCACTTATATCTTTTGAGTAGATAGTTTTTGCTCTAGTACTTCACTTATATCTTTTAGAGCACGGCGGTGGCTTAATTTTGTAGAAATTGTTAGTCTCTAATGCTTCACTTATATTATTTTGAGAGTCTCTTAGAACAGCATGGTATTTTCTATGGTTATAAAATTGGTCCTAGAATGGTGGGCATCCAAGTTGGGTATAATAAAAACTATCATAGGAAGTGAATTGGATGCTGTGATCAATTTGATACTTGATAATTGTTTTGAGATATGGAGGTAGTGATATTAGAGTCATGCTAGTTGGTTGATTATGAATTTAAAGAATGCTTGTGTTGAAGTTAGCAAGTCCCGTAGCATGCACGTATGGTGAAAAATGTGTAACAAATTTGAAACATGAGGTGTTCTTAGATTGTGCATCCTTATGAGTGGCGGTCGGGGACGAGCGATGGTCTTTTCCTACCAATCTATCCCCCTAGGAGCATGCATGTAGTGCTTGGTTTTTGATGACTTGTAGATTTTTGCAATAAGTATATGAGTTCTTTTGACTAATGTTGAGTCCATGAATTATATGCACTCTCACCCTTCCATCATTACTAGCCTCTTCGGTACCGTGCATTGCCCTTTCTCACCTTGAGAGTTGGTGCAAACTTCGCCGATGCATCCAAACCCCGTGATACGATACACTCTATCACACATAAACCTCCTTATATCCTCCTCAAAACAGCCACCATACCTACCTATTATGGCATTTCCATAGCCATTCTGAGATATATTGCCATGCAACTTTCCACCGTTCCGTTTATCATCATGACACACATCATCATTGTCATATTGCCTTGCATGATCATGTAGTTGACATCATATTTGTGGCAAATCCACCATGCATAATTTTTCATACATGTCACTCTTGATTCATTGCCCATCCCGGTACACCGTCGGGCATTCATATAGAGTCATATCTTGTTCTAGTTTTGAGTTGTAATTCATGATTTGTAAATAAATAGAAGTGTGATGATCATCATTATTAGAGCATTGTCCCCAAATAAAAAAAGAAAGGCCAAATAAAAAAAGGCCAAATAGAAAAAAAGAAAGGCCCAAAAAAAGGGGACAATGTTACTATCTCTTTTTCCACACTTGTGCTTCAAAGTAGCACCATGTTCTTCATATAGCGAGTCTCATATGTTGTCACTTTCATATACTAGTGGGAATTTTTCATTATAGAACTTGGCTTGTATATTCCTACGATGGGCTTCCTCAAAATGCCATAGGTCTTTATGAGCAAGCAAGTTGGATGCACACCCACTAGTTTCTTTTGTTGAGCATTCATACATTTATAGCTCCGGTGCATCCGTTGCATGGCAATCCCTACTCCTCATGTTGACATCAGTTGATGGGCATCTCCATAGCCCGTTGATTATCCTCGTCAATGTGAGACTTTCTCCTTTTTTGTCTTCTCCACACAATCCCCATCATCATATTCTATTCCACCCATAGTGATATATCCATGGCTCACGCTCATGTATTGCGTGAAAGTTGAAAAAGTTTGAGATTATTTAAGTACGAAACAATTGCTTGGCTTGTCATCGGGGGTGTACAAGATGGGAGCATTTTTGTGTGACGAAAATGAAGCACAGCCTAACTATATGATTTTGTTGGGATGAACTTTCTTTAGCCATGTTATTTTGAGAAGACATGATTGTTTTGATTAGTATGCTTGAAGTGTTACTATTTCTTATGTCAATATGAAATTTTAGTTTGAATCATTTGGATCTGAACATTCATGCCACAATAAAGAAAATTACATTGAGAATTATGCTAGGTAGCATTCACATCAAAAAATCTGTTTTTATCATTCACCTACTCGAGGATGAGCAGGAATTAAGCTTGGGGATGCTTGATACGTCTCCAACGTATCTATAATTTTTAATTGTTCCATGCTATTATATTACCCGTTTTGGATGTTTATGGGCTCTACTTTACACAATTATATCATTTTTGGGACTAACCTACTAACCGGAGGCCCAACCCATATTGCTGTTTTTTTGCCTATTTCAGTGTTTCGAAGAAAAGGAATATCAAACAGAGCCCAAACGGAATGAAACCTTCAGGTGCGTGATTTTTGGAACGAACGTGATCCAGAGGACTTGGAGTGCAAGCCAAGAAACAATCGAGGCGGCCACCAGGTTGGAGGGTGCCCCCCCTACTAGGCGCGCCCCACTATCTCATGGGCCCCTCAGGCATCCACCGACCTACTTCTTCCTCCTATATATACCCATGTACCCCGAAAACATCAGAAGCGACCACGAAAAACCATTTCCACCGCCGTAACCTTCTGTACCTGCAAGATCCCATCTTGGAGCCTTCGTCGGCGCTCCGCCGGAGGGGGAACCGGTCACGGAGGGCCTCCACATCATCTCCAAGGCCTCTCTGATGAGTTGTGAGTAGTTAACCATAGACGTTCGGGTCCATAGTTATTAGCTAGATGGCTTCTTCTCTCTCTTTGAATCTCAATACCATGTTCTCCTTGATCTTCTTGGAGATCTATTCGATGTAACTCTTTTTGCGGTGTGTTTGTCAAGATCCAATGAATTGTTGGTTTATGATCAAGTTTATCTATGAGAAATATTTGAATCTCCTCTGAATTCTTTTATGTGTGATTAAGTTATCTTTGCAAGTCTCTTCGAATTATCAGTTTGGTTTGGTCTACTAGATTGATCTTTCTTGCAATGGGAGAAGTGCTTAGCTTTGGGTTCATTCTTGCGGTGTCCTTTCCCAGTGACAGCATGGGCATCAAGGCACGTATTGTATTGTTTCCATCGAGGATAAAAAAGATGGGGTTTATATCATATTGCATGAGTTTATCCCTCTACATCATGTCATCTTTCTTAATGCTTTACTCTGTTCTTTATGAACTTAATACTCTAGATGCATGCTAGATAGCGGTCGATGTGTGGAGCAATAGTAGTAGATGCAAGCAGGAGTTAGTCTACTTGTCATGGACATGATGCCTATATACATGATCATGCCTAGATAATCTCATAATTATTCGCTTTTCTATCAATTGCTTGACAGTAATTTGGTCACCCGCCGTAATACTTATGCTATCTTGAGAGAAGCCACTAGTGAAACCTATAGCCCCCGGGTCTATCTTTTATCATATAAGCTTTCAACTTACTTCTATTTGCATCTTTAGTTTTCCAATCTATATTATGAAGTGCCAAAAATATATTTATCTTATCATACTATCTCTATCAGATCTCACTTTCGCAAGTGGCCGTGAAGGGATTGACAACCCCTTTATTGCGTTAGTTGCGAGTTCTTGTTTGTTTGTGTAGGTGCGTGGGACTTCCGAGGAGCCTCCTACTAGATTGATACCTTGGTTCTCAAAAACTGAGGGAAATACTTATGCTACTATTGTTGCATCACCCTTTCCTCTTCAAGGAAAACCAACGCAAGCTCAAGACGTAGCAGGCCTTAGGAGCCTTGGCCTCATGAGCACCTGGTGGCGCCTGGCCTCCGGAGGTCGCCACGGTGGCACCTGGTGGTGTGTGCCCCCCTGCTTCCACATTCGGGGTGCGCGCCGCGGGCTCAAGGAGCAAGGGAGCCATGAGGATAGGATTCTCGTGAGGCCCTTCAAGGCCCACTGGGCATAACCCGCACTCGTCTAAGAGGGGCATCTGCTTCATGAAGGCCACCTTGTTTGAGCACTGGTAAAGGAGGCAACCCTTCCCTGGAAGCTCTGCGGGTTTGCAGTCGCCCGTCAGAAGCTCGAGCACCTTGCTCAGCGTCTTGGAAGGCAGCACAGGCGCTTGGAGCCTCATGGAGTCCTCGGTGCCGGTTAAGGCCCACATCGGGCGGGAGTGATGCTGGAGTAGGGCAATGCACCACTGGACGAATTCCTACACCACCATTGGCGCTATCACCCCAAGCTTCTGTAGCCCGGACAACCGCTTCTAGACGCTGGCAAGTTGATGGTAGACAAGCTTCACATGCCCCGAGCCGGAGCTGGGCACCGCCGGCGCTCGGGGGGTCAGAAGTAGGGGCGATAGCTCGAGTCGATCCCTGAGCCAGCCGTTGTCGAACAGCTTCAAAGGCCATGCACCCCGAGTGCTAGCGGGCGTCGACCAGACGGAGCAAGAAGAAATGGCGAAACAGGGCTATGGAAGGAGTGATGCCGACCATGGCCTCGCAAAGGAAAGCGAAGGCAGCAAGGAGGATGATGGAGCGGGGATCCAGGTGCAGCAGGTGGATCTGGTAGTGCGAGATTATGGCATTGAAGAAAGGGGAGAAAGGGGGAATGTCACGCCCAATATGTGATACTATCCTAAAGAGACTCGAAGGTCCCACCAAGGATAGAACCGCATATTGATACGCTTTTGCAAGGTGGATATCATTACATCAACATTACATAATAGATGGGGATACATACAAGAGGCATACAATGCCACACGAACACAACAACATCAAACATAAGAGCATCATACGACTACGGATGAAACACACAAACAGAAACTCAAACGACATCCACCCTGCTAGCCCAGGCTGCCGACCTGGAACCTATCCCCTGATTGAAGAAGAAGCAGAAGAAGAACTCCCAAAACAAGCAAACATCGCTCTCGCGTCATGATCATCGCTAACCTGTACCTGCAACTGTTGTTGTAGTAATCTTAGAGCCATGAGGACTAAGCAATCCCATTACCATGGGTATCAAGACTAGCAAAACTTAATGGGTAAGGAAGGGATAAAGTGGTGAGGTTGCAGCAGCGACCAAGCATATATGGTGGCTAACATACGCAAATAAGAGCGAGAAGAGAGCAAACAGAACGGTCGTGAAGCTAGCAATGATCAAGAAGTGATCCTGAACTCCTACTTACGTCAAACATAACCCAAAACTGTGGTCACTTCTCAGACTCCGCCGAAAAGAGACCATCACGGCTACACACGCGGTTGATGCGTTTTAATACAAATCTGGTGTCAAGTTCTCTACAACCGGATATTAACAAATTCCCATCTGCCACATAACCGCGGGCACGGCTCTCGAAAGTTTATACCCTGCAGGGGTGTCCCAACTTAGCCCATCACAAGCTCTCACGGTCAATGAAGGATATTCCTTCTCCCAGGAAGACCCGATCAGTCTCAGAATCCCGGTTTACAAGACATTTTGACAATGGTAAAACAAGACCAGCAAAGCCGCCCGATGTGCCGACAAATCCCGATAGGAGTCGCACGTATCTCGTTCTTAGGGCATAGTGGATGAGCCAGACGTCGGGTTGGCATAGACCCTGGTTGCCGAGGGGGCGCCGGACATCGCTCGGTTTGGACCGGCACTTAGAGAAGCACTGGCCCGGGGGGCCTAAAATAAAGATGACCCTCGGGTTGGCCGACCCAAGGGAAAGGTATAGGTGGTGGTGAGGCAAATGGTAAAACCAAGGTTGGGCCTTGCTGGAGGAGTTTTATTCAAAGCAAACTGTCAAGGGGGTCCCATAAATCACCCAACCGTGTGAGGAACGCAAAATCAAGGAACATAACACCGGTATGACGGAAACTAGGGTGGCAAGAGTGTAACAAAACACCAGGCATAAGGCCGAGCCTTCCACCCTTTACCAAGTATATAGATGCATTAATTAAATAAGAGATATTGTGATATCCCAACATAATCATGTCCATCATGGAGCAATCTTCAACTTCACCTACAACTAACAATGCTATAAGAGGGGCTGAGCAAAAGTGGTAACATAGCCAAGCAACAGTTTGCTAGGAAGGGTGAAAAAGGTTAGAGGCTGACATGGCAATTTGGGGAGGCTTGATAGACAAGACATAGGTAGCGCAGCATAGCGATAGAACGATGCAACTAGCAGAGCAATGATAGTAATGAGATCCAAGGTGACGGTCACCTTGCCTAAAATCCCGCTAGGAAGAATAACGAGTCCATGAAGAAGACGAACAGATGAAGCCGAACCAAGCGTAGATGAACGAATCCTCACGATCGCAACGAAACAGAACTATCGAGAAGAAGCACACAACATGGTAAACACACCACACATATACATGACATGATGCTCAACCAAGTACGATGCAAGACAAGACTACATGAAAATACTCATGGCAACAGATGATGCATACAGGAACAACACATCAAAGCAAGGTTAAATGAGTTCGGAAACAACATATAACAATTCCGGAAAATCCCCATATGCAAGTTTTGAAGTTTGTCCACATCTGAACAAACATTAAGTTGAAGTTGTTAAACAGCAAGTTAAAGAGCACCAAGAGGATCTACACGAAATTCTAGTCAAGTTACATATAAAGTTCATTTGGTTCGGAGCTACGGCCTAGAAGATGGGCGGCGCGCGCGGGTGACGGCGGCGGCGAGATGGGCCCCGCGGGCCCGATCCGGGCCCGACGGGCCTGGCGCGGTGGGAGGAGAGAGAGGGGCCGGCGGGGTGATGTGGCGGTGTCTCATTGGGCGGGGCGACCGGCGGACATGTCCGGCGGCGGGGGGAGGTGTGTCCGGTGGCGCGAGGAGGGAGAAGGTTAGGGTTTCATCCGCAAATTCGGGGGAGAGGGAGTATAAATAGGTAGAGGGAGTTAGGAGACTCCAAACGAGGAGCGGTTTCGCCCAGACGATCGTGATCGAACGACCGAGAGCATGCAGGGGGTTTGGATGGGTTATTGGGCCACTTTGGAGGGGTGTTGGGCTGCACACAAAAGAGGCTTTTACGGTACCCCGGTTAACCATTGGAGTATCAAACGGACTCCAAATGGCACGAAACTTGATAGGCGGTCTACCGGTGGTGTACGAAGGCCGCTTGGCAAACCTCGGTCCATTTCGAGAATGTTTAACACCCACTCACAACAAGAGACAAAAGGGGAACGCCGGAGGACATAGGAGTGCCGGATTGCAAAACAGACAACGGGGAAAAGGACCGGATGCAAGTATTGGAAAACATGCAGATGATATGCAGTTGATGACATGGCAAAATGCAAAACGCAAGCAAATGACATGGCAACGACGGCGAATAACTGGAGGACACCTGGCACATCGAATCTAGGGCGTTACAGGGAATCAGGCCAGCGAAGACTGTGTGGAGATGGATAGGAATCTCGGTGGTGCTCATGTCACCCACGAGCCAAGATGCGGGACGAACGATCGTTGCCTACCACTCATTGAAATCGACGGCAAGAGCTGGGCGGACCTTGGCCAGCCCCTCTTGGTTGAGCTCCATCGACCGCTCGAGAGCAGGCTCCAAGGCTGACAGCGGCTCGTCCGGAGCATGCGACTTCCCTTTCTTCTTCCTCTGCTATGGGGCCATGGCGGAAGCTAGGAGGGGGGAACAGCGTTGGCACTGGATCTGCAAGAACGTTTGTAGGTTGGGGAAGGGAAGGAGCCAAGGCCAAGCGCAACAATCTACAGGGCCGGACTGCTCTAGCAACGGGTCGCCGTCGGGCTTGGCGGATTTCAAGGTAGCATGGAGAAGTCGAGACGCCCACATCCCATCAGTCGCCACGCGTCTTCCAAGGCCGCAGGCGGTTAGGGACTATGGCGCTCCGCACTTTCCCATTGTCTTTGCCTAGAAGCCAAGTCTGAGCGCGCCTTGGGCCTCGGGGCTACTGTCAGTGTTCTAGATACGGGGGTGCCCAGACTTGCCTGCCTGTGGCCCACGACGTGGCTCCATCAACGGCCTGGTACGGCCCAGCTTCAGCATCAACAACTCAAGACCCTTGCATGGGGCCAAGCCTCGCAAGGCGGACGACACCAAGACCTCCAAGGGGATCGGCCTCCTCAGGCTGGCTCCCGAGGAGTGGATATTTCTATGCAAGGTGCACCTCATAGGGCTCGGCTGACATGAGCCATGACAACCAAGGCCAGGCGGGCGCCAGGCGGGCGCAGAGTACCAGTTTCCTCTTTGGTGCAAAGGAGGCAAGCAGCCGGCACGGAGTCCCGAGGGATCAACCAAAGGTTTCCATTCTGGTGCAACAAAACCAAGACCGCTAGGACGGCAGGACGGAGGTCATCACGGAGCCCACCACAGCGTCACGACCAGAGGCTTTTGCAGGCAAAGACCACTTTAGTCAGGATAGGACGTACTTGTTATCTCCCTTCAAATTTGGTCATTGTGGGATCCCTTCCCGCCTACATTTGGGAAGAGGACCAAAGCCACTATAAATAGGGCCTAGCCACCACCATAGAGGGGGATCGAATCCATTCCACCCTCACTAGCTCACCCGAGCTCAAGAACACGCCTCCTGAGGCTGTTCCCCACTGTACTAGTTCTTCCTCAACCCCTCGAGGCAAATCCACTACAAAGCAGGAGTAGGGTTTTACACCACAAGGTGGCCCGAACCTGGGTAAACTGTCATGTCTTCTGTCTCCTTCGAGCTCGTCATGCTAGGCTGTGAGGTTTGCGAGCTGGCAGGTTGGGTAGGTTGAGATCTCCACACGCACCCTAGATTTCGAACCTCTCAAGGGTTTGCAGAACCTGAAATCTGACATCGTGTTTCGAGGTCAAGCCCCCTTGGCCCGTCTTGTCAAAACAGAGATCGTGCCCACTTATTTACAGGATTCTCATCAATGGGATTTGGGTAACCCAACCGACAATGGCGCACACTCTCATCCGGATTGGGCGTGTTTTAAGGCATAAGTGGGGGGACAGTTGGCATTTCTACTGCCTATAAGAGGGCAACAGATTCCTCCTTTCTTCCCCACGCCTGCCTCTGGCCTTTGCCTCCCAATCTCCCAAGCTCCAGCGCCCGAAAAAAAGTTCTGGTCTTCCTCAACGCAACCACCTTCTCCAGCCATGGTCGGGTCAGGCTCCAAGGGCAAGTGGGAGGTCTCCTCCATCATGGAGAAGGACTTGAAGAATCTCCGGAGCGCGGGGTACCTGGTCGCAGACATTGTGCACAGGCTTCCCGACGAGGGCCAAATCATCCACACTCTAGCGCCCGACGAAAGGGTTGTCTTCCTCCCCCATTTTTTAGAGGGCTAGGGTTTCCACTCCACCCTTTCATTCGTGGCCTCATGTTCAACTATGGGCTAGATTTCCATGATCTAGCCCCGAATTCCTTCCTCCACATATCGGCGTTCATCGTCGTGTGTGAGGCTCTACTCCGCATCCCACCACACTTCGGCCTATGGCTCAAAATCTTTCAATGTGAAGCCAAAGGTGGTCGACGGACAGCACGCGGACTGCAGCGGGGCCATGATAAGCAAGCTGCCCAACGCCACATGGCCCAAAGGGGCCTTCATTGAGACCGTCAAGGTCTGGCAGCAGGAGTGGTTCTACATCACCGAGCCCCGCCGCGCCAACTAGACGGCAATTCCAGAGTTCGGATCCGGACCCCCCACGAGGCTCACTTCGTGGACCGCTAAGGGCCTCGACTGGGGGTCCTAGACGGAGGTTCAGCTGTTCCAGAAGCACATCACCAACATGTTGGGAAAAAACGTCGGTCTCACCAACATGGTGCAGATCATGCTCTTCTGCCGCATCCTCCCCTACCAAAGCCGGGCCTCCAACATGTGGGAGTTCAATCTGGGGGAGCCGCGGACCCTGAAGCACTTCTTAGGCACTACGCCCGAAGGAATATGGAAGCTGCTCTTCAAGGCCCAGAAGAGCTGGCCCATGGAGACCGAAGATGTCAGGCTCGACATCGAGAATCCGGCCACTCCGGTAAGTTTTAACCGTTTCAAAGACGTGTCCGGTCAACATTTTTAATCAACAGGAACCTTATCAGCTCACTTCTTCATAGGGTTGGGCAGCAAAGGCGAATCGGATTGATAGTCCGGCATTGTTGCCCGAAAACCTAGCCACTGCCCAGCTAACAGAGATGTTGGTCCTAGCGCCCTACCAGGCGCTGGAGAAGAAGGGCAAGGAGTCCAAGGGTGTCCCTCGCTGCAGAGGTCCTTCGGACGCTGTGTCCGGAGAGACCGAGATCGTCTCCTCTCATGAGGGAGACGAGGACGAAGAGGAGGAGGAGGAGGAGGAAGAAAGCGACGCCCCCCCCCACACACACACACACAAGTGGAGGAGGAAGGGAAGAGGGCAGCCTTCGTGAACCCGGAGGGGGCAGCGCTGAAGAGGGGGAAGATAACCCACTCGGTCAGTTCGGACTCAGAGTTCGAACACATCCCCAAGAGAGCCCCCAGGGCGAAGCCCTTGGCCGATTCATAAGTATCTGAAATATTACTCTTCAGTTTCCGCTTGCCTACCCTTTTCATGTAAGATATGTTCATGTTTGCTTTTCAGCCCTCCTCACGATATTCCGAACGCCTCATCTTCGTCGGGGAACGACCTGCTGCCTGAGCAGGCGGAGAGCGACACGTCATCGCGAGCACCCTCGCCTACTGTCATGGAGGACACCAAGGTATCATCCTGAAGGACTCCTCCTGGCAGAGGAGGGGCTGATGAGGGTGTCGAGAAGGCCACTGAGGTTAATACCTCGGTCGCCGAAGACCTGGGGGAGGCCACCCCCATGACCACCAACAACAGGGAGCCTCAATAGTCCAGGCCCCCTCCGCACACCATTCTGGAGACCAATACGGCTCTGGAAAGGGATGTGCAACCCCCTTCGACAGAGGGAGGAGGAGCAACAGCTCCCGCAGCGGCCTCCATTAATCCTGTGACGCCCCTGATTCAATCGTACACTAATCATGCATGCAAATGTGTACGATCAAGATTAGGGACTCACGGGAAGATATCACAACACAACTCTAAAACATAATTAAGTCATACAAGCATCATAATACAAGCCAGGGGCCTCGAGGGCTCGAATACAAGTGCTCGATCATAGACGAGTCAGCGGAAGCAACAATATCTGAGTACAGACATAAGTTAAACAAGTTTGCCTTAAGAAGGCTAGCACAAACTGGGATACAGATCGAAAGAGGCGCAGGCCTCCTGCCTGGGATCCTCCTAACTACTCCTGGTCGTCGTCAGCGGCCTGCACGTAGTAGTAGGCACCTCCAGTGTAGTAGGATCGTCGTCGACGGTGGCGTCTGGCTCCTGGACTCCAGCATCTGGTTGCGACAACCAGGAAGAAGGAAAGGGGGAAAAGGGGGAGAAAAGCAACCGTGAGTACTCATCCAAAGTACTCGCAAGCAAGGAGCTACACTACATATGCATGGGTATATGTGTAAAGGGCCATATCAGTGGACTGAACTGCAGAATGCCAGAATAAGAGGGGGATAGCTAATCCTATCGAAGACTACGCTTCTGGCAGCCTCCGTCTTGCAGCATGTAGAAGAGAGTAGACTGAAGTCCTCCAAGTAGCATCTCCAAGTAGCATAGCATCGCATAGCATAATCCTACCCGGCGATCCTCCCTCGTCGCCCTGTTAGAGAGCGATCACCGGGTTGTATCTGGCACTTGGAAGGGTGTGTTTTATTAAGTATCCGGTTCTAGTTGTCATAAGGTCAAGGTACAACTCCAAGTCGTCCTGTTACCGAAGATCACGGCTATTCGAATAGATTAACTTCCCTGCAGGGGTGCACCACATAACCCAACACGCTCGATCCCATTTGGCCGGACACACTTTCCTGGGTCATGCCCGGCCTCGGAAGATCAACACGTCGCAGCCCCACCTAGGCACAACAGAGAGGTCAGCACGCCGGTCTAAATCCTATGCGCGCAGGGGTCTGGGCCCATCGCCCATTGCACACCTGCACGTTGCGAGGGCGGCCGGAAGCAGAACTAGCCCCCTTAATACAAGAGCAGGCTTACGTTCCAATCCGGCGCGCGCCGCTCAGTCGCTGACGTCAAGAAGGCTTCGGCTGATACCACGACGTCGAGTGCCCATAACTTTCCCGCGTAGTTGGTTAGTGCGTATAGGCCAGTGGCCAGACTCAGATCAAATACCAAGATCTCGTTAAGCGTGTTAAGTATCCGCGAACGCCGAACAGGGCCAGGCCCACCTGTCTCCTAGGTGGTCTCAACCTGCCCTGTCGCTCCGCCACAAAGTAACAGTCGGGGGCCGTCGGGAACCCAGGCCCACCTCTACCGGGATGGAGCCACCTGTCCTTTCAGCCCCCTCATCAGAATCACTTGCGGGTACTCATCGAGCTGACCCGACTTTAGTCACCATCTGTATAGTATGTATGTATGTATAGTATATACCCGTGATCACCTCCCGAGTGATCACGGCCCAATAGTGTAGCAAGGCAGACTGACAAGAATGTAGGGCCAATGATGATAAACTAGCATCCTATACTAAGTATTTAGGATTGTAGGTAAGGTATTAACAGATGTACCAACAATGTCAGGCTATGCATCAGAATAGGATTAACGGAAAGGAATAACATGCTACACTACTCTAATGCAAGTAGTATAGAGGAGAATAGGCGATATCTGGTGATCAAGGGGGGGCTTGCCTGGTTGCTCTGGCAAGAAGGACGAGTCGTCAACACCGTAGTCGAACTGGGGGTCGCCGACCGTCTCGGGGTCTACCGGAAAGAAGTAACGAAAGGGGAACACAATAAATAACAGAGCAATCAAAGCATCACAAAGCGTAACATGGCAATACGCGGTGCTAGGTGTGCCCTAACGCGGTAGTAGGTGATACCGGCGAAAGGGGGAAACATCCGGGAAAGTATCCCCGGTGTTTCGCGTTTTCGAACAGGTGAACCGGAGGGGGGAAAGTTGTGTGTTCGATATGTTAGGGGTGTGTGGCGGACGAACAGGCTGCGTATCCGGATTCGTCTCGTCACTCTGAGCAACTTTCATGTTGAAAATAATTTAATCCAAGTTACGGTTTAAAAGATATGATTTTCTAAAGATTTTATTAATTTCTGGAATTTAATTAATTATTTAATTTAATTCGAAAATAGATTTACGACGTCAGCACGATGTCATGCTGTCGTCAGCAGTCAACAGTGGGTGACTAGTCAACCTGACCAGTGGGTCCCGGTTGACATTGTCTAAGACTAACTAATCAGGTTTAGTTAGTCTAACTAAAATGATTAGGTTTATTAACTACAATTAATTAGGTTAACTAATTTAATTAATTAATTTAACAGAATTAATTAAGTTAATTATTTAGTTAATTAATTGATTATTTAGTATTTAATTATATTTATTATTATTTTTTTAAATCGTTCTGGGGCGCGGGCCCCGTTTGTCATTGGCCCAGAGGGGCTGATGCGGGTTAGCGGGCGCATGGGCGTGCGGGCGCAGGGGGGCTACGGGGTGCCCGTTAGAGGGCGGAGCCCATGACCCGGCGCAGCAGGGCGCCCGCGGCCACGGCATCGGCCAGGGGAAACGCCAGTCGCGGTGGTCGGAGATGGGTCGTCGACGGAGAGGGTGGCCGCGGGCGCGGGCCAGCAGCAGCGGAGGGGGAAAACAGGGGCGCCACGGGGCTCGCGGGCGACGACGGGAGTGGCGTGGTGACCGCGGGCGTGGGGAGGCGCGGGAGCACGCGGACGCGGCCTGGGCGTCACGGGGGAGGCAGAGCCAGACGGCCAGGGCGCGGCCGGAGCCGGCAGGGCACCAAAGCAGGCGGGTTGCAGGAGTGGGGTGAGGTCGACGGCGGTGACTGCGACGCCGGCGTGGTGAAAGGGGAATGGGCGCGGTCACGACGGAGCGTGCGCGCACGGGACGGCGCCGGCGACAGTGTAGGGAAGGGAGGGACCGGGGCGCGACGAGCGCGGCACCGGAGCGAGGCAAGCGCCGGCGAGAGGGGATGGGGAGAAGGAGTACCGGGGTCCTCACCGGGGTGCGTAGGGAACGGGCAGCGTGCTCGATGGAGGTCGGGGAGGACCGTGGTGGAGGGGGACGGGGACGGTGTCGACGAGGAGCAGGCCGGCGAGGTGGTCCGGATAGGGGGGGTTCCGGGCGGCGTCGTGTGGCGGCGGGGCGTCGTCGAGCGGTGTCGGCCCCCTCTGGATCCCGATCCAGATCAGGAGAGAGGAGGGGGGCGAGTGGGTGATGGGGTGGATGGGGTTAGGGTTTCCCCCTGGTGGGGGGTTAGGGAGGGGAGGGGTTGGGCCGGTCTGTGCGGTCGAATGGGCCGGCCTGTTGGGTCGGCTGGCCCGGGGGGTCCTTTTCCTTTTCTTCTTCTTTTTTTGTTTGTTTTCTCTTTTGTATTTTCTTTCTTTTATTTATTTTCTTTTCTGTTTTAAATCATTTTAAATTATTTAGGCTTTTTATAAAAATGTGTTTACTACACCATATTTATCTATGTAATATTTAGTACAACCCGAACATTTTTATTTTAATGTTTGAAAACTTTTATTATTTACCAAACTTTGAATTTGAATTTTGGACCGGTTTTGATCTAACAATAGATTAGCAGCAGTAACCATGGTGACGTGGCACCATTAGCGTGGGATCACTATAGCTTAATTATCTAGGCGTCACAATTCTCCTCCACTACAAGAAATCTCGTCCCGAGATTTAGGAGCGGGAGTAAGGGGGAAGGGAATTGGTTACGAAATTCTAACGGGTCTTCTCGGTGTTGGTTGCTCTTCTCGAAGAAGTTAATCCCTTTCTTTGATGTCTTCATTTCTCTGCTCCGGTCATCATGATGAAGTAGGCATCCTTGCTTCGGGAACTCCATCGTACTTACGAAGGAAAAGAGAGAGAGAGAAAAAAAATTTCCAGGAGAACAGACCTCTGCAAGGTCGACTATCTGGTCGATAACATCGGGGAAGGTGGCGGATGTAACTCTCGAATAGAAACTTAAGAAAACATCAAGAGCAAAGTAAGGAGCTGGCAATCATTCGATGCCTGGAACACGGCGTGAAAGGTGGTTCAAAGCAACGGGAATAAGTATTATGTCTGATACAAGAATTGATGATCTCTCAGAAGGTCGCTCGTGAATTACATACGAGGCCATGCGCGAGGAACAACCTTGGGAACATGGGGTGTACAGGAGAGTCAGGTTTCGATCCTGTGGAACTGTGGGTTATGGGCCCACCATGTGGGTTTAAAGTAGAAAGGCGTTGACAGCTTGCATGGTCATGATAGCAAGGCATGTCAGAGAAGAGACTGTCAGATATGTCGGCAACAACTTCGGTACCAAGGGCGAGGGACGAAGAGAACCATTTTTTCGCTCATTGAACGAGGCGAACCAATTGGCAAAGTTCTCACCCATCGGTGGTTACCGGAATGTCATCAACAATAGTAACAGGGTCTTACCGACAGAGTGGTACAAAAAGGTGCTTACCTAAGCAGGGAATTATCTCTGCTCAGCTAACTCGGATTACAGGAAAGGTTAAACAAAAGAATGGAAAGGAAAACACGATTATTAGATTAAACAGAACAATGGGAAGGAAAATTATGATCACACACAATTATTAGGAGCATATCCTTCCCATGGACAAGCAGAACATGGCATACAGGGTAGGAGAGCAAGTACCCAACCATTCAGATAAAGAGGCAAGGATTAATCAAGATGCTACCCATACAACGGTGTTTGGATAGCTGACCAAGAAACATTTAGCATCGCGCCTCCAATGTTCTTGTTGAAGAGCGGATTATCATAGTCATGCTTCGAGGTAGCAATGATATGGGGTTTCAATCAAGGGCCAGACTCTGGATACACAAATGATCCATCAGGAGCAACTTATAAAATAGGTCTTACAATTTCCTCCAGGAAGAATGGTTATCTTGCAAAAGAAATCATAATGATAGGTCCTCCAGCAGGGGGGGGGTGCTAGGCATGACATCATGTTACCGGGTCATCAAAGGACCAATATCATAACTCTTGGAAAGTTGTCCCAACCATCATATCTGGACGAGATTCAGAACTGATTGGTGCCATGATACCTCAGACTTAGGATGTCCAAGAAGAAAAGGTGTCACACAAATCGATGAAATGACATTGCAAGATTCTTGAGAAATGAACTATGGGAGCGGGTTCCTGAAACAATAGTTCATCATTAAACCAAGGAGGGGATGAGGAGGTGGCTGATGGGCTCAGCGAGAATTCATCGAGAGTTCCAAACGGATGGATTTCCACAATAAGGTGAACAAGAAGATGACACTTGTCAATTCAAATTATATAATGTAGTATGCTCGAGGAAAACATACACAATTAAACATTGGTTGAAAGGTGCGCCCCAAATATGGTTGGGTTGCACGACCAATGTCAGAATGGTGATTCAATAATCAATAGTCCAAGAATGAACGGCCGACCATTAACATCAAAGCAATAGGGTTGCTAGAAGGGCAGAATCCAAACTGCACCGTTCACTTGTTGGTACCCCGGTTGGAATCAACACGAGGACCAAGAAGAATGGTGATGGTGAGAAGTATCACCTGTATCAAGAATTCTTAAGAGGTGGTGAAATTCTCACAACATTGATGACATAAGAGATGGTAATGCTCCAAGGTAAAGAAGATCAACTGCTGGATAGCAAGGAACTCAAGGTATAACACAAAACACGAACAAGTTTGTGTTGGAGGGAAGGCAGTAAAGTGGTTGATGATAACACAAATCATCGAGGCAAGGATGGTATTTCTCATCATGAATCCGATTGATATCCTGGAAGAGCTCATAAGGTTGATGATGATCACGACACATTTGTCGAGAGGTTACACGAAGATGTAATTGATCGACGATGACATCAAGTCAAACGAATGATGAAGCGAAAGGTTATTGGAACCCCGGTTAGGACACAAACTCGAAATCAAGTTTGTTGTTCAAGGAGAAATGATATGACGACGAAAATCGACGCAAGCTTAGTTCATCGTTGAAAGTTGTGCTCCGGGAATAAGGACCAGGTAGCACAGTTAAAAAAATTAGTATGATGATGATATAGCTGATCAGGCTAGGAATGACTTAAAGGATTATTAAACTCGTAAGCAACGAAAATTACTTAGAGTTATTGAATCGGAGTGCTGAATCGATTCACTTATCGGTTTTCTCGGTTAACAAACAACCCAGAAGCATGAAGTGACAAAGACAGGGTAAAGGTAGTACTCCATCAAAGGACAGGGTAATGTAGTGCAATGGCATGATATCCTCGAGATACCAGGGGTAATACTCGACGATAGACCAACGTAGAGGTTGGACTGGGGTACTGCTTTGCAGAGGACAAGTGCTTAAACTTGCCCAAGAAATGGGATCAAGGAAGAACATATGGTCGGAACCACGATTGCAAAAGGCCAGATCCCAGATATAAGTTGAACTTATACCAAGGGAATAATTAATTTAAGAGAAGCTTTTAATGATAAGATCTACATCGTGTCCATGGGCATGAACACAAGGTTCAAGGTCGACTCCCACTTCTTCAATGTATAATCTTTCATTCACTTCTCACGTTCGATGAAGCTGTAGTGTTGAAATTTTATCTGGCAAAATACCAGAAGAGTATGACTCGTGAAAACTTTCGAGTTCACACATATTAAGGAAGGCATAGGTTCAACCCATCGGGGCATCGTGGAAACATATACCACAAGCTTCAATAGTAAATATCACCAGCTCGAAAGCAGAGCATGGTTGGCCACATCAAGGGATAGGATTTACCAATGGCATTATGTATCAGGGAAAGAACTTCCAAAGTGATTGAACCTGAAGGATGTTGTCAGTTAAAATCCAACAAGGATCTGATGGTCCATAACAAAGCTGATGTGAGCACCGACATAATCAAAGGAAGAAACAATGCAAAGGCATTGGATTATAGAAACAACTGACTAATTCAAAGCTCAATTGCAAAGGAATTATGATTTCAAATTCAAGGGATCAGAAGCAACGCTCTGATTAAGGATGGAAAGTTGAACAGACTTAGGGTTACAATCGACGGAAATTTGATTGGTCGAGAACAAGCCCATGTTCAAAATGATGTTTGGGCCAGAAAGATAATTTAAAAGGATCAACTGATGATTGCGTGCATTCGCACTCTTGTTGAATCAATAGGATCAAAATGACGGTGTCTAAGGATACTAACGAATATTGCTAGACATATGGAAAGCATCCATAATGCAAGCAGACAAGTATTGTAGAGCAATAAGCTACTGAGGAATTTTGGAGGATCGAATAGTATTTCAAAGACCATTGTGAAACACATGAACAACTGGGGATGATTGGATACTCGATAAGGGCGAGAAATTATCCGTAGGGGTATTCAGGTGGAAAGGAACTGCAAGGCAGTAGGCACAAAGTATTCTCGGATCAATAGAGAGAATTTCAGGGTATCTTCCAATGACAAGATCAACTGGGAACAAAAGTAAGAACGACAGATGTATGTATTTATCCATAGGGATATTTCGATGGTAGGGAATTGCAAAAGCAACAGGCACAAAGTCTCGCGAGAACATCAGAGGGTATCTTTGGAATCCTTCGGTGCACCAAGCAATCATCTGGAGTGAGGGGCTCTCCGGGAGAAAGTGATAACGAGATCCTAATGTTAGATTTAGCAAAATTCATTTAACCCGAATAGAAGAGAGATTAGAGTCCTAGAGTATAGACAAGGAGTAAAAGATCCTAATACCACCCAATGGCGACGTGGGCCCATGGGCCGCACAGCCATGTCAGTAAAAGTTTTGTAAAGTCTAGACTCGACTTCGGCCAAGGAGTTAGAAAGGGGGATCCTACAGGCAGTTGGCTCTGATACCAACTTCTGACGCCCCCGATTCAATCCTACACTAATCATGCACGCAAATGTGTACGATCAAGATCAGGGACTCACGGGAAGATATCACAACACAACTCTAAAACATAATTAAGTCATACAAGCATCATAATACAAGCCAGGGGCCTCGAGGGCTCGAATACAAGTGCTCGATCATAGACGAGTCAGCGGAAGCAACAATATCTGAGTATAGACATAAGTTAAACAAGTTGCCATAAGATGGCTAGCACAAACTGGGATACAGATCGAAAGAGGCGCATGCCTCCTGCCTGGGATCCTCCTAACTACTCATGGTCGTCGTCAGCAGCCTGCACGTAGTAGTAGGCACCTCCAGTGTAGTAGTAGTCGTCGACGGTGGCGTCTGGCTCCAGGGCTCCAGCATCTGGTTGCGACAACCAGGTAGAAGGGAAAGGGGAAAAGAGGGAGAAAAGCAACCGTGAGTACTCATCCAAAGTACTCGCAAGCAAGGAGCTACACTACATATGCATGGGTATATGTGTAAAGGGCCATATCAGTGGACTGCAGAATGCCAGAATAAGAGGGGGATAGCTAATCCTGTCGAAGACTACGCTTCTGGCAGCCTCCGTCTTGCAGCATGTAGAAGAGAGTAGACTGAAGTCCTCCAAGTAGCATCTCCAAGTAGCATCGCATAGCATAATCGTACCCGGCGATCCTCCCCTCGTCGCCCTGTTAGAGAGCGATCACCGGGTTGTATCTGGCACTGGAAAGGGTGTGTTTTATTAAGTATCTGGTTCTAGTTGTCATAAGGTCAAGGTACAACTCCAAGTCGTCCTGTTACCGAAGATCACGGCTATTCGAATAGATTAACTTCCCTGCAGGGGTGCACCACATAACGTAACACGCTCGATCCCATTTGGCCGGACACTCTTTCCTGGGTCATGCCCGGCCTCGGAAGATCAACACGTCGCAGCCCCACCTAGGAACAACAGAGAGTTCAGCCCGCCGGTCTAAACCCTATGCGCGCAGGGGTCTGGGCCCATCGCCCATTGCACACCTGCACGTTGCGAGGGCGGTCGGAAGCAGAACTAGCCACCTTAATACAAGAGCAGGCTCACGTTCCAATCCGGCGCGCGCTGCTCCGTCGCTGGCGTCAAGAAGGCTTCGGCTGATACCACGACGCCGAGTGCCCATAACTGTTCCCGCGTAGTTGGTTAGTGCGTATAGGCCAGTAGCCAGACTTAGATCAAATACCAAGATCTCGTTAAGCGTGTTAAGTATCTGTGAACGCCGAACAGGGCCAGGCCCACCTGTCTCCTAGGTGGTCTCAACCTGCCCTGTCGCTCCGCCACAAAGTAACAGTCGGGGGCCGTCGGGAACCCAGGCCCACCTCTACCGGGATGGAGCCACCTGTCCTTTCAGCCCCCTCATCAGAATCACTTGCGGGTACTCATCAAGCTGACCCGACTTTAGTCACCATCTGTAGAGTATGTATGTATGTATAGTATATACCCGTGATCACCTCCCGAGTGATCACGGCCCAATAGTATAGCAAGGCAGACTGACAAGGATGTAGGGCCAATGATGATAAACTAGCATCCTATACTAAGTATTTAGGATTGCAGGTAAGGTATCAACAGATGTAGCAACAATGTCAGGCTATGCATCAGAATAGGATTAACGGAAAGCAGTAACATGCTACACTACTCTAATGCAAGCAGTATAGAGGAGAATAGGCGATATCTGGGGATCAAGGGGGGGGGGCTTGCCTGGTTGCTCTGGCAAGAAGGACGAGTCGTCAACACCGTAGTCGAACTGGGGGTCGCCGACCGTCTCGGGGTCTACCGGAAAGAAGTAACGAAAGGGGAACACAATAAATAACAGAGCAATCAAAGCATCACAAAGCGTAACATGGCAATACGCGGTGCTAGGTGTGCCCTAACGCGGTAGTAGGTGATACCGGCGAAAGGGGGAAACATCCGGGAAAGTATCCCCGGTGTTTCGCGTTTTCGAACAGATGAACCGGAGGGGGGAAAGTTGCGTGTTTGATATGTTAGGGGTGTGTGGCGGACGAACAGGCTACGTATCCGGATTCGTCTCGTCGTTCTGAGCAACTTTCATGTTGAAAATAATTTAATCCGAGTTACGGTTTAAAAGATATGATTTTCTAAAGATTTTATTAATTTCTGGAATTTAATTAATTATTTAATTTAATTCGAAAATAGATTTACGACGTCAGCATGATGTCATGCTGACGTCAGCAGTCAACAGTGGCTGACTAGTCAACCTGACCAGTGGGTCCCGGTTGACATTGTCTAAGACTAACTAATCAGGTTTAGTTAGTCTAACTAAAATGATTAGGTTTATTAACTACAATTAATTAGGTTAACTAATTTAATTAATTAATTTAACAGAATTAATTAAGTTAATTATTTAGTTAATTAATTGATTATTTAGTATTTAATTATATTTATTATTATTTTTTTAAATTGTTCTGGGGCGCGGGCCCCGTTTGTCATTGGCCCAGAGGGGCTGATGCGGGTTAGCGGCGCATGGGCGCGCGGGCGCAGGGGGGGCTGCGGGGCGCCCGTTAGCGGGCGGAGCCCATGACCCGGCGCAGCAGGGCGCCGGCGGCCACGGCGTCGGCCAGGGGAAACGCCGGTCGCGGCGGCCGGAGACGGGTCGTCGACGGAGAGGGTGGCCGCGGGCGCGGGCCAGCAGCAGCGGAGGGGGAAAACAGGGGCGCCACGGGGCTCGCGTGCGACAACGGGAGTGGCGTGGTGACCGGAGGCGCGGGAGCACGCGGACGTGGCCTGGGCGTCACGGGGGAGGCCCAGCCAGACGGCCAGGGCACGGCCGGAGCCGGCAGGGCGCCGAAGCAGGGGGGGTTGCAGGAGTGGGGTGAGGTCGACGTCGGTGACTGCGACGCCGGCGTGGTGAAAGGGGAATGGGCGCGGTCACGACGGAGCATGCGCGCACGGGACGGTGCCGGCGACAGTGTAGGGAAGGGACGGACCGAGGTGCGACGAGCGCGGCACTGGAGCGAGGCAAGCGCCGGCGAGAGGGGATGGGGAGAAGGAGTACCGGGGTCCTCACCGGGGTGCGTAGGGAACGGGCAGCGTGCTCGATGGAGGTCGGGGAGGACCGTGGTGGAGGGGGGACGGGGACGGTGTCGACGAGGAGCACGCCGGCGAGGTGGTCCGGATAGGGAGGGTTCAGAGTGGCGTCGTGTGGCGGCGGGGCGTCGTCGAGCGGCGTCGGCCCCCTCTGGATCTCGATCCAGATCGGGAGAGAGGAGGGGGGCGAGTGGGTGACGGGGTGGATGGGGTTAGGGTTTCCCCCTGGTGGGGGGTTATGGAGGGGAGGGGTGTCACACCCTAGCTAGTTCATGCATTAGAGTGTTGCATCATATTTACTCTTTCATCAGAAACCTGAAATGGGGATGACAGAACCCCCAGCCCCCTCTGAAACCAACTAGGGTTTACTAAAAACTTTTTCAATGAACCTGAAATGCCCTTCTAAAATGCCCATCATTTTTGTCTTGGTTCAGAACCTCTGCCAGAAGTGATGCACATTTTCCTAGGCCATCTTAGGGTTTTTGAATTAAATTATAAATATTTGAATTTGGGCATTTAAAATTATATAAAATATTTAAATGCTCAAATATCTCCAAACTAAAATGTTTCATGTTGGAAATAATCCAACTATGGACCAGGAGTAGTTTGGTGATTTTAGGAGTTGCCTAAGTATTTTTAATAAATCAACAAAGTTGCAGAAGTATTAAAAAAACAGAAAACAGGAAAAAATAGAAAAACTTACCTGGCGCCCAGCACCCGGCCCACCTGCCGGCCCAGCCCAACGCCGCTCCAGCGAGTTGCTTGCCGGCCAGGTAGGCAGGCAGGTGTCCGACGGCGACCGCAGCGCGCGCCACGCACCTGCTCGCCGCCTCGCCGCTCCCCGCGCCCGGTGACGTCGTGGATCGCTCCCCCTCTCTTCCCCGAAACCCCCAGACACCCCCTCTCCTCTCCAGCTCCTCCCCCTCGCGCCCCCCAGCCATGGCCGACGCTACCACCGCCGTGCCTACGTCGTAGCCGCGCTCCCCGCCGCCCGTGCGTCCTCTCGTCGTGTCCAGGAGCTCCGCCGCTGTCCACTTCATCGAGCAAGCCGAGCCCCGAGCGCTCGCAACGCCCGAGTCCACCGCAACGACCTCGCCCGAACCGTCGTCGTCGGAGACCCCCTTCAACACAGTCGCCGCCTCAGCTCGTCCCCGACCCCGCCGGTGGCCTCTACGGGTGCGATGTGAGCCTAGCTACCCCTCCTACCCTCCCTCTCTTGTTCCCGAGCCGTGTAGCGACCTCCCGGAGCTCAACCGCACCCACCACCGTGGAGCTCGTCGCCGACGTGCTCCCGGTCACCCTCCGACCACTCCACGGTGTCCATCATGCTCACCGCGTCACGTAGCACCTAACTAGCTACTCCCCGCACCCCACCGACCCCTCTTGCGTCAAGTTCGACTTCGGCCGAACTCCGGTGGCCGCCAAAGTCGTCGCCGGCGCCAACTTCGGCCACCCCGACCCCAACGGACTCCACCAAAAGCTACGGCTCGACCTTAGCTCCTCTCTAGTGGCCTCCGCGGCTCGTTTGGTTGCCGGAACGGCAAAAATCACTTCCGCCGCCGCGTCGGGCTCGCCGGCGGCTAAACGCCGGTGCAGCCGACCCGGGTTTGACCACGGGTGGGCCCTGGTTGACTCTCCTGAGTCAATGACAGGTGGGGCCCAGCCCTGTTAATTAAACAGGTTTAGTTTTAATTAAACTTTAACTAATCTAATCACACTGACACGCGGGACCCACTGTCAGGTTTGACCCGGACGTGTCCCGTTGACCTGTTGATGTCACACTGACGTCAGGCTGACGTAGTAATTGATTTTCTGGATTTAATCTAATATAGGAAATTCCATAATATAGTTTAAACTTCAAAAATTCATAACTTTTATTCTGTAACTCCAAATCAGACAAATTATATATGAAAAATGATCAGAAAAATCCAATCTATCCATATGTACTATTTTCATGCATGATTAAACAAGTTAACTTGATGTTTAATGCAGAACAAGGAAAAAAACACTTTAAAGTGTATTGAAGTGGTGAGTAGTGGACTCGTGTACGCAAAACCATTTCAAGTTGGAGTCTCGTAGGATAGCCTAGCCAAAAGTCAAAGCTGGCTTGCTGCAACAACTCCACCAACCCTTCTTGATAATGTGCATGTATGTAGGATCTAATGTAAGTCTTGCTGAGTACCTTTGTACTCATGTTGCTATAATTTACATTTTTACAGAAGACGCTGCAACCCCTTCTGATGGGTTCTTCGTAGACGTTGACATCAATGAGTAGGCTAAGGCCCAGGTGGTGATCCTGAGCTTGTGAAGGACCACGTAGTATAGCTAGGCTTTCCAAGCCTCTTTTATTTTACTAGTTGTCTGTACTCAGACAAGCTACTTCCGCTGCTGGTTTGTATGACTGTATGACTTGAATGCTGGGTCGTGTGACCCGTACCTATGTGTATGTTATGTATGGCTCTCTGAGCCCTAAATAAAGTACTTGTGTCGTAGAGTCATGTTGTGATGCCTTGTTGTATTTGCACATATCAAGCATATTGTGTGTATGATTGAAATGCTTGGTATGTGTGGGATCTGACTATCTAGTTGTTTATCTTTAGTAGCCTCTCTTACCGGGAAATGTCTCCTATTGTTACTGCTGAGCCATGGTAGCTTGCTACTGCTCTGGAACACTTAGGCTGGCCGGCATGTGTCCTTCTTCGTTCCTGTGTCTGTCCCTTCGGGGAAATGTCACACATTGAGTACCGGAGTCCTGTTAGCCCGCTACAGCCCGGTTTACCAGAGTCCTGCTAGCCCAGTGCTACAGCCCGGACCCACTTGCTGATGACCGACACGTTCGAAGCTGGGTCATGGATGCCTGTCCCTGTAAGTCTGTGCCACTTTGGGTTTACAACTAGTCATGTCAGCCCGGGCTCCTTATCATATGGATGCTAGCGACACTATCATATACGTGAGCCAAAAGGCGCAAACGGTCCCGGGAAAAGGTAAGGCGACACCCGTGGGGATACCGTGCGTGAGGCCGCAAAGTGATATGAGGTGTTACAAGCTAGATCGATGTGACATCGAGTCGGGGTCCTGACAGCGTTGGTATCAGAGCCGGACTGCCTGTAGGTTCTCCAAGCCAAACTGGTCGATGTTGAGTCTAGAAATTCTTTAGTTATATGTAGGGGAATTGTTTGTGGGTTGGAACGTAAGGCTCTTTTTACTCCTTTATCTTATGACATTCTGATCTGAGTCAGTCTATTCTTCCACCGGGGGTTAAGGAATTAGGATCTTTTCTCTCTGTCAGGATCACGTGTTACTAATCAGTAGTACCTTATAGGTTTGATGGATACAAGCCTAGTACAGTTCTACTACCACATCATGTTGTTAGGATGGACTCAGAACTTTGATATGATGATGTTGAGTGTGTATGAAATCCTTTGTCAAATGTCTCAAAATCCTTCTTGAGCATTTACAGCTGTTATGCTACCGAAATTTTGCTAGAAATTCTAATGCCTTTGCATTATGGTTGTGCTTTCAGATGGCCACTCGCGACCTTAATCAAGTGGTTCGCCTGACTCGATGCCTAGATGTACCTGGCCATACCGCCATGTTGGTCAGGGTAATGACTGAGGCTGGATACCGTTGGTATCCTGAGTACACGGTCGAAGAGCAATTCCGAGACTTTAAACAAAGTCAGTATCTCTGCACTGTCAGGATATTTCCATCTTATCCTGGATCCACCGAGCCCCTTCACTGATCCTATGGACTCGGGGTTACTATTGAGATGGCTGTGCAGGACGCCGCCTACTCTATGATGACCATCATGCGAGTCAGGTCTGGCCTATTTCAGGACTCTGATTTCCGGTATATGCCAGGATCACTTCCGGGAGCACAAGGGTATCTCCAAGCTATCTATGCTGACCCCACTCAGGAGGATTCACGGACTCGCACCACTGCTGAGATGCTCGAGGATAAGGACCGTGAAAATCGGGCCTTGAGGCTAGAGCTTTTCAATACCCGTGCTGACCATTGGGCCACGTTGACTCGGTTTGCACCGGCGGTGCAACCTGGATATTCAAATATGCGTGATCTCTATCCTGTGAGATCTGCTCTGCCAGACGTGATGGGTTGGCGTGATGTAGGAGGCATCACCCCACCTCGCGGTCCCCGCAGGCCACCGTCTATTGGTCCAAGACCTCATCCTAGCCCCTATGGTCCTCAAGCTCCGCGGGATCGTCTGTTCCCGGATGATCATGTTGAGCTCCCAGGCTATGGAGGTTACTTCTGCGAGAACTACTACGGATCGGTCTGAGTTAGTGGTAGTATCACTAGTTCGTACTAGCTGTGTGCGTGACTTGTGGGATATGACCTAGTTTGTACCGCCTTCCGGAGGTGTAGAAAAATAATGTATAGGAGCTTGGGATGCCTCCCATGAGATGTAATCCTCTTTTCACTGTAATAGTACCTTGTTTGGTCTTGTACTAAACCTTGTATGGTGTGTATGACGATGGAATAAAGAAGCAGTTTCTGTATCTACCATGTCATACGGATGATCATCTTGCATTCCGAGTTACTCCTTACATTCTGTATCTTGTGTCGGAATCTTATCATTCTGACTAAATCATTGTCTTGTTTACCTAGGATGGTCAACACGCGCAATAACCCTGCTCCTCCAGAGCAGGCTGAAGGCAGTGAAGTCAGGAATGCAAATCTGCCTCATCCTCCTTCCCTAGCCGAGGTTATGATGGAAGCCGAAAGAAACAAGCGGGAGACCAACCGTTTGTTGGAGCGTATTGAACAGAACACAGCACACCATCAGAGGACTAACGTGGTGTCACTCACTGATTTCATCAAGTTACATCCACCCACGTTCCACCACTCCGTCGAGCCTCTCGACGCTGATGACTGGCTTCGCAGTATCTCTCATAAACTGCGTTCCGCGCTGGTAGCTGAGGCTGACAAGGTCACCTTTGCTGCATATCATCTTGAAGGCCCCGCCAGTCTCTGGTGGGAGAATTATGGAGCTATGCGCCCAGCGGGCCATGTCACTACTTGGGCTGAATTCAGCGAGGCTTTCCGCGAACATCACATTCCGGAGGGTCTCATGGACCGTAAACGTGAGGAATTTTGCAGTTTCACTCAGGGCCGACTCTCTGTGGATGCTTACAGCAGGGAGTTCGGTAACCTCGCATGATATGCCACTGAGGAAGTTTCTACCGATGCCAAGAAGCAAGCAAGGTTCCGTAAGGGGCTTAGTCCTGAGCTTCGCCGCGACCTCCGTCTGCATGAGTGCACATCTTTTCAGAAGCTTGTTAACAAGGCCATCAGTGCTGAGACTAGTCAGACTGATTATGACGCAACATGCAAGCATGGCCGTGACGTGGGTTCCTCATCCGGTGCTGGTCCTCAGAAGCGCCGCGTGTGGGTGCCCAACACTGCCCTGCCACCCAGGTTCACACCGAGGCCATCCTTCCAGGCGCCTCGCCCCGTTCAACAGTCTGCACCAGCCAAGCCCTATGGTGGTCCAACCAACAGTGCTCCTCCACGTACCAGTTCCGTGACTTGTTTCAAGTGTGGGGAATCTGGCCACTATATGCGCGAGTGTCCCCAAACCAACCCCAACCAATCTGCTAAAGCTGTTGGCCGTGGCAAGCCGACAGGGAAAGTGTTCCATGCCAAGCCGGCCACCGCTACACGTGGCAATGTCAATTGTATTTCTGCCGAAGAAGCTCAAGAGGATCCAACGTCGTTCTCGGTACGCTCCTTGTTAATTGCCACCCGGCATCTGTTCTTTTCGATACAGGAGCATCTCATTCATTCATATCTGAGAACTATGCTCGCTTGCATAACACCGCATTCTGTGACATGCCATCCTCTATGGTAATTCAAACTCCGAGATCCAAATGGCAAACCTCTAGGGTAAGTCATGGAAATGAAATCCAAGTCGACAGACTTGTTTTCCTTGCATCTTTGGTAGTTGTCAAATCTTCAGATATTAATATCATCTTGGGTATGGACTGGATGTCAGCTCATCATGCCAAAATTGATTGTTTCTCTAGGACTGTTCAACTCACCCATCCTTCGGGAAAGATAGCCAATGTCTTGACCCGAATAGCCAAGCGACAGTTATATTCTCTTAACGCCAGCCCTTTGCCAGACCTTGAGGACGTTCCGGTAGTCCGTGACTTTCCGGATGTCTTCCCAGAGGAATTGCCAGGTGTTCCACCTGACAGGGATGTGGAGTTCGTAATAGACCTCATTCCAGGAACCGTCCCGATTGCTAGAAGACCTTATAAGATGGCACCACTAGAACTAGCCGAGCTTAAGAAACAACTCGATGAGTCCTTGAAAAAGGGTTTCATCCGACCTAGTTCATCTCCGTGGGCTTGCCCCGTCCTCTTCGTCAAGAAGAAGGATGGTATAGACCGGATGGTTGTAGATTATCGACCTGTCAATTTGGTCACAATCAAGAACAAATATCCGCTCCCCAAGATTAACGACCTGTATGATCAGCTCGCTGGATCCTCGGTCTTCTCCAAAATGGATTTGAGGTTGGGCTACCATCAAATCAAAATCAGGACCGGGACATTCCTAAAACGGCCTTTGTTACTCGTTATGGCCAATACGAGTACACCGTCATGTCCTTCGGTTTAACCAACGCTCCAGCCACCTTTTCTCGGTTAATGAACTCAATCTTCATGGAGTATTTGGATAAATTCGTCGTGGTTTACCTCGATGATATACTCATCTACTCCAAGAGCGAGGAAGAACATGCCGAACATCTAAGGCTAGTGTTGAAGAAACTTCGAGAGCATCGCCTTTATGCCAAATTTTCTAAATGTGAATTCTGGTTATCAGAAGTGACCTATCTGGGTCATGTAATATCTGGTAAAGGTATTGTTGTTAACCCTGAGCGAGTTCAAGCCGTCCTTAATTGGACTCCACCTGAATCGGTCAAGCAAGTTCGGAGTTTTCTGGGCTTAGCGAGCTATTGCCGTCGCTTTGTCGAAAATTTCTCCAAAGTTGCTAAACCTCTAACCGAACTCCTCAAGAAAGATAAAAAGTTCGAGTGGACTCCACTATGTGAGCACAGCTTTCAAGAACTAAAAAGACGCCTGACATCTGCTCCCGTATTGGTACCGCCAGATTTCTCTAAGGACTTTGTTATCTACTGCGACGCCTCGCCACAAGGACTAGGTTGCATTCTCATGCAAGATCGACACGTAATTGCTTACGCTTCACGGCAATTGCACCCACATGAGGAGAATTATCCTACTCATGATCTAGAGCTTGCAGCCGTAGTCTATGCACTTAAAATCTGGCGACATTACCTTCTTGGTAATCGTTGCGAAATATTCACTGATCACCAAAGTCTGAAGTACATCTTCACCCAACCGGATTTGAATCTCAGGCAAAGACGTTGGGTTGAGTTGATCACAGATTTCGACTTAGGAATAACTTACACCCCAGGGAAAGCCAACGTCATGGCTGATGCGCTAAGTCGTAAATCTTATTGTAACAACCTGATGTTACAACAAAGTCAACCGCTTCTCCATGAGGAATTTCGGAAAGCTTAACCTTCACATTGTTCCTCAAGGATTTCTTTCCACCTTGGTGGCGAAACCTACTCTTACGGATCAAATTATCGCTGCCCAAAAGCGAGATAAGGGAATATCTAAAATCAAGGAGAACATTGCTAGCGGAGGTGCTAGTTGTTTCTCCACAAATGATCATGGTGTTGTGTACTTTGAGAACCGTTTAGTGGTTCCCAAGAACCAGCATCTACGGCAGTTGATCCTTAAGGAGGCTCATGAATCTCCTCTCACCATTCATCCCGGTAGTACCAAGATGTATCAGGACCTACGCCAGAGGTTCTGGTGGACTAGGATGAAGAGAGAAATTGCTCAGTATATTGCTAATTGCGACGTCTGCCGTCGTGTAAAAGCAGAGCATCAACGGCCTGCTGGCACCCTTCAACCCTTAGCTATTCCTGAATGGAAATGGGATAAAATTGGTATGGATTTCATTACCGGTTTTCCCAGAACCAAAGAGGGAATAATGCTATCTTCGTCGTTGTCGATCGTCTTTCCAAAGTGGCCCATTTCTTACCTGTTCGTGAGAGTATAACCGCTAGCCAGTTGGCAGACTTATACATCTCCCGAATAGTGTCTCTCCATGGTGTTCCTTTGGAAATTAACTCGGATCGAGGAAGTCTTTTCACCTCTCGATTTTGGGAAAGTTTCCAAAATGCTATGGGAACCCGCCTTTCCTTTAGCACCGCTTTTCACCCTCAATCGAGTGGTCAAGTAGAACGCGTCAACCAGATCCTAGAAGACATGCTTCGAGCCTCTGTTATCTCATTCGGAATGGAGTGGGAGAAGTGCCTTCCATTTGCCGAATTCGCTTACAACAACAGCTATCAATCTAGCTTGGGTAAAGCCCCTTTTGAAGTTCTCTATGGACGACGGTGTCGAACACCCCTTAACTGGTCAGAAACCGGGGAAAGACAATTCTTTGGCCCGGATATGATTCAGGAAGCAGAAGAGCAAGTTCGCATCGTTCGTGAAAAGTTGAAAACAGCCCAATCTCGTCAAAAGAGTCAATATGACCGAAAACATAAGGCTATGACTTTCGAGGTTGACGAGAAGGCTTACCTTCGGGTTACTCCTCTGAAGGGAACCCATCGTTTCGGTATCAAAGGCAAATTGGCTCCTCGTTACATTGGACCTTTTCGTATTCTCGCTAAACGAGGAGAAGTTGCCTACCAGTTGGAACTACCTCCACATCTCTCCAGAGTCCACGATGTCTTCCACGTTTCTCAACTCAGGCGTTGCTTCTCGGATCCTATCCGTGGAGTGGACCACGAAACGCTTGATCTCCAAGATAATCTTACGTATCGAGAGTACCCCATTCGTATCCTCGATCAGGCCGAGCGTACCACTCGACGTCATAATATCAAGTTTCTCAAAGTTCAATGGTCGCACCATTCTGAGGATGAAGCAACTTGGGAAAGGGAGGATCGTCTTCGACTTGAGTATCCTGCCTTCTTCCCGGAGGAACCCAAATCTCGGGACGAGATTCTTTTGAGTGGGGGTGAGTTGTCACACCCTAGCTAGTTCATGCATTAGAGTGTTGCATCATGTTTATTCTTTCATCAGAAACCTGAAATGGGGATGACAGAACCCCCAGCCCCCTCTGAAACCAACTAGGGTTTACTAAAAACTTTTTCAATGAACCTGAAATGCCCTTCTAAAATGCCCATCATTTTTGTCTTGGTTCAGAACCTCTGCCAGAAGTGATGCACATTTTCCTAGGCCATCTTAGGGTTTTGAATTAAATCATAAATATTTGAATTTGGGCATTTAAAATTATATAAAATATTTAAATGCTCAAATATCTCCAAACTAAAATGTTTCATGTTGGAAATAATCCAACTATGGACCAGGAGTAGTTTGGTGATTTTAGGAGTTGCCTAAGTATTTTTAATAAATCAACAAAGTTGCAGAAGTATTAAAAAAACAGAAAACAGGAAAAATAGAAAAACTTACCTGGCGCCCAGCACCCGGCCCACCTGCCGGCCCAGCCCAGCGCCGCTCCAGCGAGCTGCTTGCCGGCCAGGCAGGCAGGCAGGTGCCCGACGGCGACCGCAGCGCGCGCCACGCACCTGCTCGCCGCCTCGCCGCTCCCCTCGCCCGGTGACATCGTGGATCGCTCCCCCTCTCTCCCCGAACCCCCAGACACCCCCTCTCCTCTCCAGCTCCTCCCCCTCGCGCCCCCAGCCATGGCCGACGCCACCGCCGCCGTGCCTATGTCGTAGCCGCGCTCCCCGCCGCCCGTGCGTCTCTCGTCGTGTCCAGGAGCTCCGCCGCCGTCCACTTCATCGAGCAAGCGAGCCCCGAGCGCTCGCAAGGCCCGAGCCACCGCAACGACCTCGCCCGAACCGCCGTCGCCGGAGATCCCCTTCAACGCCGTCGCGCTCTCGGTCCGTCCCCGGCCGCCACCAAGTGCTTCGTCGAACTCCTGTGAGCTTAGCCCATCTTCCCCTCCCTTCTTTTCTTGCTCCCGAGCCGTGTAGCGATCCTCCCGGAGCTCAACCGCACCCACCACCGTGGAGCTCGTCACCGACGTGCTCCCGGTCACCCTCCGCCACTCCACGGTGTCCATCATGCTCACCGCGTCACGTAGCACCTAACTAGCTACTCCCCGCACCTCACCGACCCCTCTAGCGTCAAGTTCGACTTCGGCCGAACTCCGGTGGCCGCCAAAGTCGTCGCCGGCGCCAACTCCGGCCACCCCGACCCCAACGGACTCCACCAAGAGCTGCGGCTCGACCTCAGCTCCTCTCCGGTGGCCTCCGCGGCTCGTTTGGTTGCCGGAACGGCAAAAATCACTTCCGCCGCCGCGTCGGGCTCGCCGGCGGCTAAACGCCGGTGCAGCCGACCCGGGTTTGACCACGGGTGGGCCCTGGTTGACTCTCCTGAGTCAATGACAGGTGGGGCCCAGCCCTGTTAATTAAACATGTTTAGTTTTAATTAAACTTTAACTAAACTAATCACACTGACACGCGGGACCCACTGTCAGGTTTGACCCGGACGTGTCCCGTTGACCTGCTGATGTCACACTGACGTCAGGCTGACGCAGTAATTGATTTTCTGGATTTAATCTAATATAGGAAATTCCAGAATATAGTTTAAACTTCAAAATTCATAACTTTTATTCTGTAACTCCAAATCAGACAAATTATATATGAAAAATGATCAGAAAAATCCAATCTATCCATCTGTACTATTTTCATGCATGATTAAACAAGTTAACTTGATGTTTAATGCAGAACAAGGAAAAAACACTTTAAAGGGCCATGTTTGAGTTTGAAATTTGAATCTTTGATTCAAATTGGTTCAAACCCTTCTGGTCTTAGTTGCATTAGCCCAACACACTCATATTGCCATGTTTCATGCATGCATCATATTGTTGCACATTGTTTGGTGATGGTTGTGTATCGGTGTTCTTTGCGGTAGGTTCTGCCTCCGAGGAGTACCGTGATTACCCTAACGAAGAACCGTATCAGTGCATCGAACCATCAGGCAAGCAACCAACCATTTGATCATATCGATACAATCCCATGTTCTCGCTCCTGCTCTCTTTTACTGCATTAAGACAACGCGTTTCAAACTGCTGTGTGCTACGGTAGTTGAACCCACTTCCTCTGCATGACCTGTCATTGCCACAGTAACTAGATGAAACCCACTAGCATGTGTAGGAGTTGATTGAGCCATATGTATGTGTTGTTCCTACCTTGCTATGCCTGCTATGCTTAGAGTCGTGTCAGGTCTGGTTCATCTGGGTGATGGGCTAGAGTGAAATGATTATGTCGGTAATGAGAGCGGTGTGGTGAACACGATTTGGTAAAGGTATCGATGAAAGGCCATGTAGGAGTACATGGTGGGTTGTTTCATTGAAGCCGACCTTAAGCACTGAGATCTGTATGTGTGATTTAAGATACAGCTACTACCATGCATTGGGCCCTGAAATATGACCCCGCTCGACTTCTTATTCACCCTAGTCCTCTGTCCAGGAGTTGCAAGTAGTTTCTGGTGTTTGTAGCCTACTGGAGGCCGTGGACAGCGCTGACCGTAGGGGTGGGCTGTGATGTGGTAGGTACGTGGCACGGTGTACCGAATAGCCGTTAGGTATCTCGGGAACCCTGTTCACATTGTTTGGGGCTGTGAGCGAAACCTCGGCCGGGTCTCCTCATGGATGGAACCCGAATAGGCGATAAACCTGGACTAGAGACTTAGGTGTTTAGGTAGGTCGTGGTCTACACCCACGTCGGTTTTCGCTTGAAGTCTGCCGAGCACATGTCGTGTGCAGACGCTAAGTGGTGGAAACATGTATGAAGAAGTACACCCCTGCAGGGTTATCATGATCTATTCGAATAGTCGCGTCCGCGGTAAAGGACTACTTGGTTGCCTATACAGTTCATAGACAAGTAAATGGAAACTACTAAAAGCTTCAAGATAAGTGTGAGTGTGGAGGATGGCTCTTCCGTAGGAAGGCGGAGGTGGATCCTCGGTAGTGTATTGAAGTGGTGAGTAGTGGACTCGTGAAGGCAAAACCATTTCAAGTTGGAGTCTCGTAGGATAGCCTAGCCAAAAGTCAAAGCTGGCTTGCTGCAACAACTCCACCAACCCTTCTTGATAATGTGCATGTATGTAGGATCTGATGTAAGTCTTGCTGAGTACCTTTGTACTCATGTTGCTATAATTTACATTTTTATAGAAGACGCTGCAACCCCTTCTGATGGGTTCTTCATAGACGTTGACATCAATGAGTAGGCTAAGGCCCAGGTGGTGATCCTGAGCTTGTGAAGGACCACGTAGTATAGCTAGGCTTTCCAAGCCTCTTTTATTTTACTAGTTGTCTGTACTCAGACAAGCTACTTCCGCTGCTGGTTTGTATGACTGTATGACTTGAATGCTGGGTCGTGTGACCCGTACCTATGTGTATGTTATGTATGGCTCTCTGAGCCCTAAATAAAGTACTTGTGTCGTAGAGTCATGTTGTGATGCCTTGTTGTATTTGCACATATCAAGCATATTGTGTGTATGATTGAAATGCTTGGTATGTGTGGGATCTGACTATCTAGTTGTTTATCTTTAGTAGCCTCTCTTACCGGGAAATGTCTCCTAGTGTTACCGCTGAGCCATGGTAGCATGCTACTGCTCTGGAACACTTAGGCTGGCCGGCATGTGTCCTTCTTCGTTCCTGTGTCTGTCCCTTCGGGGAAATATCATGCATTGATTACCGGAGTCCTGTTAGCCCGCTACAGCCCGGTTTACCGGAGTCCTGCTAGCCCAGTGCTACAGCCCGGACCCACTTGCTGATGACCGACACGTTCGAAGCTGGGTCATGGATGCCTGTCCCTGTAAGTCTGTGCCACTTTGGGTTTACAACTAGTCATGTCAGCCCGGGCTCCTTATCATATGGATGCTAGCGACATTATCATATACGTGAGCCAAAAGGCGCAAACGGTCCCGGGAAAAGGTAAGGCGACACCCGTGGGGATACCGTGCGTGAGGCCGCAAAGTGATATGAGGTGTTACAAGCTAGATCGATGTGACATCGAGTTGGGGTCCGGACAAGGGGTTGGGCCGGTCTGTGCGGCCGAATGGGCCGGCCTGTTGGGTCGGCTGGCCCGGGGGGGGGGGTCCTTTTCCTTTTCTTCTTCATTTTTTTGTTTGTTTTCTCTTTTGTATTTTCTTTCTTTTATTCATTTTCTTTTCTGCTTTAAATCATTTTAAATTATTTAGGCTTTTTATAAAAATGTGGTTACTACACCATATTTATCTATGTAATATTTAGTACAACCCGAACATTTTTATTTTAATGTTTGAAAACTTTTATTATTTACCAAACTTTGAATTTGAATTTTGGACCGGTTTTGATCTAACAATAGATTAGCAGCAGTAACCATGGTGACATGGCACCATTAGCGTGGGATCACTGCAGCTTAATTATCTGAGCGTCACAAATCTGGAGGCTACTCATGCTCTGGAGGAGGCGCTGCAACGCGCTTCCATCATGGAGGAGCACCGCACCCTGATCGGTGCAGTCATGGAAAAGGTTCAGTCTGCGAAAAGTGGACTGAGCGAAGCCTTCAATAGCCTAGTAGCTGGCTTTGAGGTATGTGATGTAATATTCTAAGCGAATTTATCATATGCAAAGGGTAAATCTGTGTATAGGTAGTAGCCCCTGAGACTTTGTTCGGATTAGAACAATCCAGACAGAGGATCTCAAGACAATTCAGATACTAATTTACTACGCTAATGTATATGACAGGCATCCATGTTGGCGGCCACCGCTCACACCACAGAGGTTTCCGAGCATAATGGGAAGCTGCGGCTGTCCGATGATATCGGATTTAGGGACCCGGCAACCCTTGAGAGGTTCAAACTCTGGGATGCACGCGGAGATCTCAACCTGTCCAGCTTGCCTACTCGTGATCCTCGTAAGCCTAACGCGTCGAGCTCAAAGAGACACAAAGACACAGAGATTTATACTGGTTCGGGCCACCGTTGTGGTGTAATACCCTAATCCAGTGTGGTGTGGTGGATTGCCTCGAGGGTCTATGGATGAACTAGTACGGTGGATGAACAAGCCTTAGGAGGTGAGGTGTTCTTGAGCTGGTGTGGTGCTCTACTTGTTTTGATCTCGGTCCCAGTCCTGGTCCCAGTCCCGGTCCCTTTCTATGGTGGTGGTTAGGTCCTATATATAGTGGCGTTTGTCCTCTTCCCAAATATGAGCGGGAAGGGATTCCACAACAGCGGGATTTGAAAGGGGACAAGTAGTACAGTCTATCCTGACAAAAGTAGTCTTCGCCTGCGAAAAGCCTCTGGTCATGACGCCACGGTAGGCTCGGTGATGACCTCTGTCCTGTCGTCTTGGCGGTCTTGGTCTTGTTGCACCAAAATGGAAACCTTTGGCTGATTCCTCGGGACTCCGCCTACGGCTTGCCTCCCTTGCACCAAAGAGGAAACCTGCACTCTGCACCCGCCTGGCGCCCTCCTGGCCTTAGTCGTCATGGCTCACGTCAGCTGAGCCTTGTGAGGTAGCTTGAATAGAACTCTCCGCCCCTCAGGAGCCCTCCTGAGGAGGCCACTTCCTTCGAGGGTCTTGTCATCGTCCGCCTCGTGAAGCTTGGCCCCTCACGAGGGTCTTGCGGTGTTGGTGTTGATACCGGGCCATACCAGGCCATCGATGGAGTCACGCGGTGGGCCGCAGGAAGGCAGGGTTGGATATCCCTAAATCCAGGACGCCGATAGTAGCCCCCTGGCCAAAGGCGCGCTCAGACTTGGCTTCGAGGCAAAGCCAAAGGGCAAGTGTGGAGCGCCGCGGGCCCTAACCACCTGTGGTCTTTATGACGCATGGCGATTGATTGGACGTGGGTGACTCCGTTTCCCCACGCTGCATCGGCAACTGCTCGACTTGACAACTGCATGTTGCATGCAAGGAGGATCATCATTACTCGAAATCGTGGGAGGCCGACGATTTACCTTCTCCCGGCTATAAATGTGCGAGCGGGTGGAGCCCCTGCCCATCTCTCTTTCTTCTTGCTCCCGCCTGCTTCTTCTCCTCTCCATCTTGCTACCATGGTGCCGATGTCACATCCCTAGAATGTTGTTTGTAAATAGTTGCATCTTCATCCAGGCATCATATTTAAATTTCTGAAACTTGAACTGAGGAATTTTGGAAGCCTCAAAAACTTAAATAAAAGAGGGGCAAAGAACCCTGGAAAATGCATTCAATGTTTTCAAAATGGCCTTAAATAATGTTGGTTATATTTTGGCAAGGGTTTTGCACCAAACCAAAAATAATGAACATTTTTGAGGAATATTTTGAGCACTGAATTTAAATCATTACTTTATTTGCATTTTGAACTATATTCAAAATTTGTATAGAATATATTTCCAAATACCCTGAAACATTTTATGTGCTTTTGGAAAAGTCCATTAAGCAGCATAAATATTTTCAGAGGAGTTTTTGGCATTGTTTGAATTATTTTTAAATTCAAAACAGTGGCAAAACAGATTAAATAAAGAAAACAGAACAGAAATAAATAGAAAGGGAGAGAAGGCCACCTGGGCCACCTACCTGGCGCCACTTACCTGGCCCAGCTTCCCCAACGGCCCAGCCCACCACTTCCCCCCCCCCCCTGTCGCCTTCCTCCTCGCGCCAGTAGGCGCAGGCGCGTGGCCGGAGCGCGCGGGCACACGCCCAGGCCACCTCCTGCCTCTCTGCCTGTCTCCCCGTCGCCCTGAGGATGCCACGCACCCCCTGGACCGCTCTCACTCTCCCCCATTCCTTCTTCTCTCTTCTCTGGCTCTCTCACTCGCGCGACCGAGGACCGCCGTCGCTGCCGCTCGTCGCAGTCGTAGCCACCACCATCGTTCCACCCCACCAGAGTGACCAAAGGCTCCGCCTCGACGCCCCCGACCTCTCCATGGAGCTACGCAACACCGGGAGCCCTGCATCGCCGCCCACGTCGCCGTTCCCCTCCTCGGCCACCAGAGATCGTCGCCGCCGATTCGCTGCACTCCGGCCGCCCCCGAGCCCACTAACCCTCCCTGCAGCTCCGCGGTGAGCCTTTGACCCGATTCCCCCTCTCCCTGTGCCCTATCTCCCTCTCTAGCGCCGTTCCCCACGAGCACCGAAGCCACCGTCCGCCATTGCTGCTGCACGCATAGCCTCCGTGCTCCCCTGGCCTCACTGTGCTGCTCTTAGTGCTCCCCATGTCTAGCAGGTGCTGCCCAGCCTCTCCATTTGCTCACTGATGCACCGTAGCGACGCGCCCGAGCACCACCGAACACCATCGCCGCCAAAGCTCGTCGCCGGCATGAGTTCCGGCGACCCCACGACCTCCCACTTGGTCCTCTGGATGCGCGAGAGCAAGAGCTTCTCCCTAGTGCCCTCAGCGCGCCAAACCACCGCTCGTAGCGCCAAACCCGACACCACCCGAACTCCGGCCGCCGCCGTCGTCATGATTGCCGTCGCCTCCGACCACCCTAGCTTCTCCCGTTGGCCCTGTTAGATGCGCGCGAGCCTGGGCATCCCGTAGAGCCCCTCCGCCGCTCTTTTGGTCATCGGAGGGCGAATCCCGACGCTCTCCGCCGTCCCTGGCCTCGCCGGCGATGAGCCTCGGGTCAACTCCGGCGAGTTTGACCCGGGTTTGACCCCCCTCTCTCTCACTGACATGCGGGCCCCGCCCGGCTAATTAAGTTAGGTTAGTATTAACTAAGCTAGGTTAGTTTAGTTAGACACTGACACTCGGGACCCACCGGTCAGAGTTTGACCGGACTGTGCCATGTTGACCTGCTGACGTCATCATGACATCAGGATGACGCAGTAATGATTTCTGGATTTATTATTACTCAGGAAATTTCAGAAAATGCCCTAAACTTCAATAAATCATAGAAAATTAACCATAACTCCAAATTAAATAATTTATATATGAAAAATTATCATAAAAATTCAAGGAATCCATCTGTACCATTTTCATGCATGTTAGAACAACTTATAGCTGCTGTTTAGCACAAATCAATTAAATGGCATTTAAATAATCATATATGGAGTTTGAATTTGAATCTTGTATTCAAACCAACTTCATTTAATCTGTTGCTAGTTGCATTAGCTCAAAACACATTCATATTGCCATGTCATGAGCATGCATCATATTGTGCATTGCATTGATTGTGTTTCTTTCTGTGTTGCCGGTATTTGTCCCCTCTCGATAGACGTGATACCGATGATGTGATCGTTGACACTGATGAAGACCCAATGTTATCTTCAGAAGTGCCAGGCAAGCAAAACCCCCTTGTTCATTCCGATACAATCCCACTCTCTCGCTCCTGCTCTCTTTTACTGCATTAGGACAACAACGATTCAACTGTTACTTGCTGCGGTAGCTGAACCCCTCTATCCTTTGCATGACCTGTCATTGCCACAGTAAATAGATGAAACCCACTAGCATGAGTAGGAGTTGTTTGAGCCCTGATGTGCCTACTCATTTATGTTTGTTGTCATGCCTGCTACTGCTTAGAGTTGAGTCGGGTCTGATTCATCGGGGATGAATCAGAGGCGTGTGAACATGTCCTACTGTGTGTGAGTTAAGTGTGTGAACACGATTTGGTAAAGGTAGCGGTGAGAGGCCATGTAGGAGTACATGGTGGGTTGTCTCATTGCAGCCGTCCTCAGGAACTGAGTTCTGTGTTTGTGATCCATGATTCAGCTACTACCACGCATTGGGCCCGAAACCAATGGACCCTCTCGGCTTCTTGATCACCCTTGTCCTCTGTCCAGGAGTTGCAAGTAGTTTCTGGTGTTTGTAGTATGCTGGAGGCCGTGCGCAGCGCTGACCGTAGGGGTGGGCTGTGATGCGGTAGGCACGTGGCCGGGTAAACCGGGCGCCCGTTTGGTGTCACGGAACCCTGTACACATCGTTTGGGGCTGTGAGCGAAACTCCGGCCGGATCTCCTCATGGATGGAACCCGAATAGGCGATAAACCTGGACTAGAGACTTGAGTGTTTAGGCAGGCCGTGGCCGACACCCACGTTGGGCTTCCGCTTGAAGGTTGCCGAGTACATGTCGTGTAAACGGCGGTAAGTGGTGAGAGCGTGTGTGAAGAAGTACACCCCTGCAGGGTTAACATCATCTATTCGAATAGCCGTGTCCGCGGAAAAGGACTTCTGGGTTGCTTATATCAGTTCATAGACAAGTGAAAGTGGATACCTTAAAATACGCAAGATAAGCGTGAGTGCTATGGATGGCGTTCTCGTAGGGAGACGGGAGCGGATCCATAGTGGTGTGTTGGTTGGTGAATATGTGGACTCGTGTGCGCCACCTCAAAAGAGTTGCTTGAGTCGTAGAGTCATGTTGTGATGCCATGTTGTATTTGCACATATCGAGCATATTGTGTGTATGTTATTGAAATGCTTGGTATGTGTGGGATCTGACCATCTAGTTGTTTATCTTTAGTAGCCTCTCTTACGGGGAAATGTCTCCTAGTGTTTCCACCGAGCCATGGTAGCTTGCTACTGCTCCGGAACACTTAGGCTGGCCGGCATGTGTCCTTCTTCGTTCCTGTGTCTGTCCCTTCGGGGAAATGTCACGCGATGAATACCGGAGTCCTGTTAGCCCGCTACAGCCCGGTTCACCGGAGTCCTGCTAGCCCAGTGCTACAGCCTGGATTCGCTCGCTGATGACCGACACGTTCGATGCTGGGTCATGGATCCCTGTCCCTGTAAGTCTGTGCCACTTTGGGTTTACAACTAGCCATGTCAGCCCAGGCTCCTTATCATATGGATGCTAGCGACACTGTCATATACGTGTGCCAAAAGGCGCAAACGGTCCCGGGCTAAGGTAAGGCGACACCCGTGGGAATACCGTGCGTGAGGCCGCAAAGTGATATGAGGTGTTACATGCTAGATCGATGTGGCATTGAGTCGGGGTCCTGACAGCGTTGGTATCAGAGCTTGACTGCCTATAGGATTACCAAGCCAAACTGGTCGAAGTTGAGTCTAGAAATTCTTTAGTTATATAAGGGAATTGATTGTGGGATGGAACATAAGGCTCTTTTTACTCCTTATACCTCATGGCCTTCTGATCTAAGTCATCATCTTCTCTTCTACGGGGATTAAGAACTAGGCTATCTCTTCTTGCTATTAGGATCACGTGTTACTAATCTGTAGACTTATAAGATTGTTGGATTTAAGTCTCAGTTCAGTTCCTACTACTTCTGTATGTTAATTATTGATCTCGAGACCTTGATATTGTGCTTCTGAGTGGTTATGCCACCATTTTTGTGGATATCTCAAATCTTTTCTGAGCATTTACAACCGTTATGCTGTCCGAGTCATCCCAGGTTTCTAAGTAGTCTGATGCATTTGCAAAATCCTTTCCCTCTGGTTTCGATGCTCCTTTATGCCAGCTCAATCACACTAATTGTTGAGTTGAGGTATTCTATTGCCTTGACATTTATGTTGGAGTTACTATTATGACCCTAGGTATTTAGGGAGTCACCTAGTAATCTAGCAACGTTTTGTGTTCCCAGTGTGAGATTCTGGCCTTTATTCTCGAAAGCATTCCGTGATGCTACTTAGTAATAGGTATTCTGTTCCTGGGTTCTTGAACCCGAGATTCACTCTACCCACTTCATGTTGATAGTAATTGCTAGTGCCTTTAGGATATTAGTAACCTTTGCGATAGTCCTTGAAGTCCGTGGTATCTTATTCTTCCAAATACCATGAACTACTTATGGCAGAAGTTCCTCGTTGAACTGAAATATCACAACAGGATTATTCTTGAGGAGTTCTCCATTCATAAATCGTGACTCTGCCAGTCCTACCTCTCTGCATGGGTTATCTGGAAGATATGTTGAACTTGGTTCAACATACTAATCTATGCATCCACAACTCAAAAAATTATATGTTCCTTTGAGTTGTTCTCTTTAGTTGCATTCTGACCCTCGTCTATCAATTGATAGTCAAGAGTATGTGTGCATTCGTTCATCGATGCCTATGACTCTTGTGGTCTGTCAAGCCATTCTATTCCGGAATGACTAGGAGAAACAAACTCCAGTACCTCGTCCATATCTAGGATTGGGTCAAAGTAGTTGTATTCCGCAGATCAAATGCCAATCCAGCTTTTGGTTCTGTTCTACCTTGGAGTATTACCCCCTTTATGTCAGAATTGTCATGAGAACTGCACCAACTCTCATGAATTTTGACGTAGTGATACTTCTCACCATCATTAGTCATTCCTCGGCCCTCGTGTTGATGCAACCGGAATACCGACAAATGAATTGTGATGTGTGAAATCAATACGCCTAGCAACCTCGTTGCTGGGTAGTTAAAGGACAATAATTTCATTCTTAGTGTGTTGGTTATTGAATCATCATTCTAAGATTGATCGTGCTACCTAGTCCATTCTCCTGGTTCACTCCTCGATCGATGTGTTAGGATTATTTCCAATCCTTGCTCTATTGATCATATCGTCTTGCCCTAAAAATCAAGATTGTTCTCGAGCTTAGTAACATACCGGTGGTTCGTGATTTTTCGGATATCTTCTCGAAAGTATCACCAGGTTGTCACCTGACTGTTATGTTGAGCTCGTGATCAAGTCGGTTTATCCTGTAAACCACCCTTTCTCCAAGAATCCGTGTTGGGTATCCCTGAGCTAGTTGGTTAAGCTAGACAACAACTTGGAGAATTGGAAGATAAAAGCTTGCCTAACTTAGTTTGTTCCAAAGGAATATTCTTGTGTAGTGTGTGTTGAAGAAAGATGATATCTTCATCGATTGGTCCCTGTGATCAGTTGCTGGACCTATTGTCTTATCAATCCTTTGATTTGAGTGTGGGCTATCGTCAAATCAAATCAGTACCAACGATGCTCGTAATGTTGTCTTATTCGTGGTTGATCCCTCGAGCATACACCATTACATCTTTGGTCTGACCAATGCTATCACCATGTTCACTTAACTATGGAATTCCTTTTAAAAGGAAACCCGGATGAATTGTTGTTGAGCCCATTGACAACATTCTTATCTCCTCCATGATTTTGTTGAACATTAAGCTAGTGTTGGAAACTTTTGAAAGCATTTGTTCATGCTAGCTCATGAAGCATATGTTTGGATGAAGGTAGTGACTTCCTTTAATTCATGTGCATCTGATGCAAGTTGCCGTCGTGGATTCGAGAAAGTCAATGTTGCTTTCTTTGGAATCATTCCAAATCAGTCATGCACACGTGCGAAGAATGCTGTGGCTTGAAGACTTGCAACCTTCAATCTATATGTATCCCTAGCACACCAAGCCACTGATTGATTTGTTCAAGGAGAAGAAGTTCCTTCATAAGAGCTAATCCGGACTTATGTAAGGACTTCGATACCCTCGTTGATGGTTCCCCCTCCTGAACTCGGTAGTGTTTTATTATAAGACTACTTTGTGGTCATGCTTGTCTGGAACAACGTGTTCACATGTTTGTAGCAGAACCAGCTCATGTTTTGGAGCTTGCTATCGTAGTTCATCTCCCGAGAATCCCGCAACGTCATCTCGTCGATTTGTGTTGCAAACTTTCGTTTTTCTTCCTAGACTCGATGAGTCTGGAATATCCTGACACCAACCAGATCTGAGTCTCAGGCAGATATGATGGTTGGAACATTTCCCAAGAACTATAATATTGGTCCCTCGATAACCGGTAAAGTGGATGTCGTGGCCAACACACCCAGCCGGAAGACCTATCATTGTAGTATCTTGTTTGAGGAAGTTGGCCACCTCCCCATAAGGATTTCGTAGGATTTACCTCCGTAACTGTTCCTTATGGATTCTATTGCTCCCGAAGTCCGACCTTTACTTGATGTTCTAGTTATCAAACCATATCTATGAATGGGTTACACTAGCACGTCAAGGAGAACATTAGAAGCGGAGTGCTAAATGTCTCTCGGTCGATCATCCAGATTTTGTTTCCTTGGCCTTGCTAGGGTGAAATCTGAGTTGATGTTATCTTCCTATGCATCTGCCTCGTCCATCGTTGTTCATCATGGTGGTATGTTGTGTTGCCAGGATCCTTGACACGAATGTTGGTAAAACCTTGATGAATATGGAAATGCTCAAGTTCTTGAGAGCACGCACAAGCGCTAGGTGTTATCATCGGCACTAACTAGGTTTGCTCTCAACTTCCTCGGTTATGCTATAACTTTTCAAACAGGGAATCCACTCTCTATTGTTGGGTTCTTCCCCAGTTACCAGAATCATTCCCAGCATTTGCATTTTGTTCCTAGCTTGCACCACCAATGTGCCATTCTACCATGGGTCTCTTCCATTTCCGGTGGTAAGCAAATTCATCCATTACGTTGTCTTCAACAAGGTAATCCACATCATCCAAGTCCGAGTATGCCATTCTACCGACCCCCTCCAAACGATCGCTCGAGAATTGTCCTAGGCTGGTTTAAAGAGTTTCAATGATCTCTGAATCAAAGGTAATTCTTTTTGCCACTTAAGGGGATATCTCCACGAGTCACCTTCTCTAAGGTGCCCCGTTATGGGATCATGGCAACTCAACTCCTCGCTACGTTGACAACCGTTCACCACCGTCTTAAGCGTGAAAAATTGTTGTCTACTTAGCGAGCCCTCGTCATCTGTCTCACTCCATCTCTTCAGATGTATGCTTCGTGTCTCAGCTCAAGAGATGTTTCTAGGACTCACTTTGTGAGCTGATCCTAAATTGATTGATCTTCGAGAAGATAGATTCTTCTAGAGTTTTCCTTTCCTCTTCTCGTCTTGCTAGTTGGAGTTCTCAGAGCAAGACGACAGGACAATGATGGTGATCGAATCAACGTTCCTATGAAGTGCAACCTGGATCGTGAAGATTATACTAGTTGTGTTCCCCCTTCACCTTACCCTATGCTTGAATCTCGGGACGAGATTTTTGTTTAGTGGGGGTGAGTTGTCACAGCCCTAGAATGTTGTTTGTAAATAGTTGCATCTTCATCCAGGCATCATATTTAAATTTCTGAAACTTGAACTGAGGAATTTTGGAAGCCTCAAAAACTTAAATAAAAGAGGGGCAAAGAACCCTGGAAAATGCATTCAATGTTTTCAAAATGGCCTTAAATAATGTTGGTTATATTGTGGCAAGGGTTTTGCACCAAACCAAAAATAATGAACATTTTTGAGGAATATTTTGAGCACTGAATTTAAATCATTACTTTATTTGCATTTGGAACTATATTCAAAATTTGTATAGAATATATTTCCAAATACCCTGAAACATTTTATGTGCTTTTGGAAAAGTCCATTAAGCAGCATAAATATTTTCAGAGGAGTTTTTGGCATTGTTTGAATTATTTTTCAATTCAAAACAGTGGCAAAACAGATTAAATAAAGAAAACAGAACAGAAATAAATAGAAAGGGAGAGAAGGCCACCTGGGCCACCTACCTGTCGCCACTTACCTGGCCCAGCTTCCCCAACGGCCCAGCCCACCACTTCCCCCCCCCCTGTCGCCTTCCTCCTCGCGCCAGTAGGCGCAGGCGCGTGGCCGGAGCGCGCGGGCACACGCCCAGGCCACCTCCTGCCTCTCTGCCTGTCTCCCCGTCGCCCTGAGGATGCCACGCACCCCCTGGACCGCTCTCACTCTCCCCCATTCCTTCTTCTCTCTTCTCTGGCTCTCTCACTCGCGCGACCGAGGACCGCCGTCGCCGCCGCTCGTCGCAGTCGTAGCCACCACCGTCGTTCCACCCCACTAGAGTGACCAAAGGCTCCGCCTCGACGCCCCCGACCTCTCCATGGAGCTACGCAACGCCGGGAGCCCTGCATCGCCGCCCACGTCGCCGTTCCCCTCCTCGGCCACCGGAGATCGTCGCCGCCGATTCGCTGCACTCCGGCCGCCCCCGAGCCCACTAACCCTCCCTGCAGCTCCACGATGAGCCTTTGACCCGATTCCCCTCTCCCCGTGCCCTATCTCCCTCTCTAGCGCCGTTCCCCACGAGCACCGAAGCCACTGTCCGCCATTGCTGCTGCATGCATAGCCTCCGTGCTCCCCTGGCCTCACTGTGCTGCTCTTAGTGCTCCCCATGTCTAGCAGGTGCTGCCCAGCCTCTCCATTTGCTCACTGATGCACCGTAGCGACGCGCCCGAGCACCACCGAACACCATCGCCGCCAAAGCTCGTCGCCGGCATGAGTTCCGGCGACCCCACGACCTCCCACTTGGTCCTCTGGATGCGCGAGAGCAAGAGCTTCTCCCTAGTGCCCTCAGCGCGCCAAACCACCGCTCGTAGCGCCAAACCCGCCACCACCCGAACTCCGGCCGCCGCCGTCGTCATGATTGCCGTCGCCTCCGGCCACCCTAGCTTCTCCCGTTGGCCCTGTTAGATGCGCGCGAGCCTGGGCATCCCGTAGAGCCCCTCCGCCGCTCTTTTGGTCATCGGAGGGCGAATCCCGACGCTCTCCGCCGTCCCTGGCCTCGCCGGCGATGAGCCTCGGGTCAACTCCGGCGAGTTTGACCCGGGTTTGACCCCCCTCTCTCTCACTGACATGCGGGCCCCGCCCGGCTAATTAAGTTAGGTTAGTATTAACTAAGCTAGGTTAGTTTAGTTAGACACTGACACTCGGGACCCACCGGTCAGAGTTTGACCGGACTATGCCACGTTGACCTGCTGACATCATCATGACGTCAGGATGACGCAGTAATGATTTCTGGATTTATTATTACTCGGGAAATTTCAGAAAATGCCCTAAACTTCAATAAATCATAGAAAATTAACCGTAACTCCAAATTAAATAATTTATATATGAAAAATTATCAGAAAAATTCAAGGAATCCATCTGTACCATTTTCATGCATGTTAGAACAACTTATAGCTGCTGTTTAGCACAAATCAATTAAATGGCATTTAAATAATCATATATGGAGTTTGAATTTGAATCTTGTATTCAAACCAACTTCATTTAATCTGTTGCTAGTTGCATTAGCTCAAAACACATTCATATTGCCATGTCATGAGCATGCATCATATTGTCCATTGCATTGATTGTGTTTCTTTCTGTGTTGCTGGTATTTGTCCCCTCTCGATAGACGTGATACCGATGATGTGATCGTTGACACTGATGAAGACCCAATGTTATCTTCAGAAGTGCCAGGCAAGCAAAACCCCCTTGTTCATTCCGATACAATCCCACTCTCTCGCTCCTGCTCTCTTTTACTGCATTAGGACAACAACGATTCAACTGTTACTTGCTGCGGTAGCTGAACCCCTCTATCCTTTGCATGACCTGTCATTGCCACAGTAAATAGATGAAACCCACTAGCATGAGTAGGAGTTGTTTGAGCCCTGATGTGCCTACTCATTTATGTTTGTTGTCATGCCTGCTACTGCTTAGAGTTGAGTCGGGTCTGATTCATCGGGGATGAATCAGAGGCGTGTGAACCTGTCCTACTGTGTGTGAGTTAAGTGTGTGAACACGATTTGGTAAAGGTAGCGGTGAGAGGCCATGTAGGAGTACATGGTGGGTTGTCTCATTGCAGCCGTCCTCAGGAACTGAGTTCTGTGTTTGTGATCCATGATTCAGCTACTACCACGCATTGGGCCCGAAACCAATGGACCCTCTCGGCTTCTTGATCACCCTTGTCCTCTGTCCAGGAGTTGCAAGTAGTTTCTGGTGTTTGTAGTATGCTGGAGGCCGTGCGCAGCGCTGACCGTAGGGGTGGGCTGTGATGCGGTAGGCACGTGGCCGGGTAACCGGGCGCCCGTTTGGTGTCACGGAACCCTGTACACATCGTTTGGGGCTGTGAGCGAAACTCCGGCCAGATCTCCTCATGGATGGAACCCGAATAGGCGATAAACCTGGACTAGAGACTTGAGTGTTTAGGCAGGCCGTGGCCGACACCCACGTTGGGCTTCCGCTTGAAGGTTGCCGAGTACATGTCGTGTAAACGGCGGTAAGTGGTGAGAGCGTGTGTGAAGAAGTACACCCCTGCAGGGTTAACATCATCTATTCGAATAGCCGTGTCCGCGGAAAAGGACTTCTGGGTTGCTTATATCAGTTCATAGACAAGTGAAAGTGGATACCTTAAAATACGCAAGATAAGCGTGAGTGCTATGGATGGCGTTCTCGTAGGGAGACGGGAGCGGATCCATAGTGGTGTATTGGTTGGTGAATATGTGGACTCGTGTGCGCCACCTCAAAAGAGTTGCTTGAGTCGTAGAGTCATGTTGTGATGCCATGTTGTATTTGCACATATCGAGCATATTGTGTGTATGTTATTGAAATGCTTGGTATGTGTGGGATCTGACCATCTAGTTGTTTATCTTTAGTAGCCTCTCTTACGGGGAAATGTCTCCTAGTGTTTCCACCGAGCCATGGTAGCTTGCTACTGCTCTGGAACACTTAGGCTGGCCGGCATGTGTCCTTCTTCGTTCCTGTGTCTGTCCCTTCGGGGAAATGTCACGTGATGAATACCGGAGTCCTGTTAGCCCGCTACAGCCCGGTTCACCGGAGTCCTGCTAGCCCAGTGCTACAGCCTGGATTCGCTCGCTGATGACCGACACGTTCGATGCTGGGTCATGGATGCCTGTCCCTGTAAGTCTGTGCCACTTTGGGTTTACGACTAGCCATGTCAGCCCAGGCTCCTTATCATATGGATGCTAGCTACACTGTCATATACGTGTGCCAAAAGGCGCAAACGGTCCTGGGCTAAGGTAAGGCGACACCCGTGGGAATACCGTGCGTGAGGCCGCAAAGTGATATGAGGTGTTACATGCTAGATCGATGTGGCATTGAGTCGGGGTCCTGACAGCCGATCATAAGGTACTCCACGGCAGAGAAGGGGAAGGCTCCCAGGGAGGGGCCTGACCCTCTCCCGCCGAAGAAATGAATCCGCCTTCCTGATGACGCCCATGTGGGGCGAGAGGTGGCCAGACCTTGGCAATCGAGGCCTCCGCCTGGCTTCCCCCTCCCCCTATACGCCCACACTCAAGACGATGGAGTGCGCCATCGTGCGGCGCCTGATGAGGATGGCAGGGCCGCCATTGCCCTGCCGGCCGCACTATGGACCCATGCTGAGGGTAGCTCGCGCAAGTTCGTGGTGCGGGCGGTGATGCCTCCCGACACCTGGATCCGACTCCCGTGGTTCTTCGCCCGTGAGTTGCCTCTGAGGGGACCGGTTGAGCTGTGGCTGCAACATGTAGGGTGCCACAACTTGGCTACCGGGGCTGAAGTCGAGGTGGTTCCACCTGGAGACGTCTTCATGACGCGAGGATGGGGTGAGATTGCTCGGGCTTGCCAAGCGGAGGGAGCCCTAGCGATCCACTTCGAGTACGACGGCGCGGCCACCTTGTTTTTCAAGGTCTTCAACAAGGAGGGTGAGCGGCTGGAATGCTGCTCCGGAGGAGACAGCTCGAGGGACGCCGTAGTGGGTGCTGGATACGCCACTGCCACCTTTAGCGCTTCGTCCAGCAGCGGCGGCGATTCCTGGGAATTCAGCGACTCTCCTGAGCCCAGTGATTCTCCGGAGTCGAGCGACGACAGCTACGTGCCACCAAGCTCCCGCCAAGGCTGCAGCGCAGTTGCGGCTGCCACCCGGCGTCGTCAGCGATACCGTAGGGCCCTGAAGTTGTTTCTCCTGCGCGAGATGAAGATCAGCCCCCGTGGGTTTGTAAGGATCGAAATGCATTTAATAGTATCGCTGTTTCTTTTGATTTTGTAATGGATGCGCGCATTCCTGTTCGGCTGAGTCCCTCCCTTTTCTCTTCCCTAGATAGCATGGTGCTGTACACCGATAAGACCGAGTCCCCAGGCAGGCTTCAGCCGTCGCTAGTATGCCAGGTCGCGATGCCGTGGTCAAGGCTCATGAGACGCAATGCTCACGAGGTCCCCTTTGGCGTGCAAGCAACTGTATAGAAAATCGAAAAGGGGAGTGGAACCGCCCAAGTGGAACTGCGAGGCGGGGCGTGGGGAGCACAACTAGTGTTGTAGCGAGCCGAGACTTATCTTTTTACTGTCTGAGTCCATTAGGGAGGTGATGCTTGCTGTCGCGCCTGTGGTACCATTACATGCAGCCTGCATTGGCCACCCTCCTGCCTCGCTCCCCAAAATGCTCTATGTCCTCGGGTCCCGGCCCTCGAGCGAGCTCAGCCACCACTGGTATGCCAGGTCGTGATGCCGTGGTAAAGGCCAGGGGGTGAGGGCTGGAGAGCCAGTAGGAGGTCCCGAGACGCAATGCTCGGGAGGCCCCCCTATAATGTGCAAGCGACTCACAAGGCTAGATGGTGGTTGTCTGGGCCGACCTTTGGCCCATTGCTGGGTGAACCTGCAGGTTGGATGACAAAGGAGGCCGAGAGCCCCAGGGCATGAGACGAAGGCACTGAGGACCCTGCGAGGTGGTGTACGCGAGGCGGGCCGCGAACCAGAGCTCGATCCCTTGGTTTATCAGCGTTGCAGGGACGGACCCGAGCACAAGTGCCGTGCCGATGTGAGTATCATGCAGTGATGCGGAAATGGCATTAGTCAGAATGCATGAAGGTTGTGAGATGGTGGTCAAGAGGTGACAATCATAGACAAATTCACAGAAATGATTAGATAGTCCTGGTGAATGCAAAATGATAGATGTCGTAGGGATGGACCCACACGGCCTGGGGATGATGCAGCCCGAGGGGCGCCTCCAAACTGAAAGAACTAGGGAGATGTCACCTAGTACCATTGCTGAAGATTTGTTGAAGTAGCCAAAAAATGCATGCCGCTGAAGCCGTTCCTCATGAGCCGCTCCGGTGCCAAGCCTCGGGAGGCTCGGAGGGACCGGAAGGCTCTTGAAGGTCCTCCTCCATCTCTGCCAGGATCGCTTGGTGCCGGGCCTCGCACGCCGCCCGAGCGTCCCTCATGCAGCGCTGGAATGCCTCAGCCGCGCCCGCCAGGCCAAAAGGCATGCAGACGTAGCTGTGAGGCGGAGCCTCGCATAGACCGACACAAGACGGCCACATGAGGTGCCGAGACGCGGCCCTGTTGAGCCCGGGGATGTCGATGTAGATGCGGAACTCCTTTCCCTCGACAGGGCAATGAATTGTGCCACGTGGCAGGCAATGATCGCCTTGTAGAACCCTTCCTTCCTGAATCTCCTAGGTTGCCTTGCTGATGAACTCCTGAATGTCTGGTTCCCCACGCCTGCTACCTTCTCCGGGGAAGTGTGCTCTGAAGAGCGCCTCCACATGGTGCCCGAGCGCCACTCTCGCGATATTGGCTAGATCAGAGACCCTCCAAAGGAGAGCCCCCGAGCCCAGCCTGAGAGGAGCGCCGGGCGCGCCTTCCTATGCGATGGGTGAAGGTGCCGCGTCCGGAGACGCGAGACTCAGCGCTGCGTCCTCGAGTGATGCTCCCTCATGAGACCCTGGCCCAGCTGCAGCTTCTTCATCTTGGGGGCGACCTCAGGTGGGAGGGCTCCGTCTTTGTCTTCTGGGTTCTCAAGCCTGGAAGGCGCGCTCGAGAGAGCACACTGCATCCTTCTCTTGGTAGGCGACCGTGATGATGCCGCCGCTTCCTGGCATCTTGAGGACGTTGTTGCTGTGGTGCGTGGCCGCCATGAACTTGGCCAGTGCTGGGTACCCTAGGATGGCGTTGTAGGGAAGGAGGATGTCAGCGACGTCGAAGTCGATGAGCTCGGTGCGGTAGTTGTTGCGCTCGCCGAAGGTGACAGGGAGGCGAACTTTCCCGATCGAATGTGTCGATCCATCGATCACTCTTGAGAATGGCTTGGTGGGGAGCAGCTGGTAGTACAGCACCTGGAGCCTGTCAAACGTCTGAACGGAGAGAACATTGAGCCCTGCTCCGCCATCAAGGTGACGGTCACGTTGGTGATGACGAGGGAGCAGAGCATGGGGAGTGCGCCAGCGGTGGCCACGCACTTGAGCCGGTCTGAGGAGTCGAAGGTGATGGCGCACTTGGACCACTTGAGAGGGCGAGTTGCTTCAGGCTTGGGGAGCGTTGCATTCACCTCGCGCGCAAACTGCTTGAGACATGGTGGGAAGCCGGGGCCTGTGAACCGCCCAAGATGCAGGCAATAGCCCGAGGCTCCTGGAAGCCCCCAGCCCCCTCGTCCTAGTGGTGATCTTCGTTCCTTCTTGGCGGTGGAGGCAGAGGAGGCAAAGCTGCGTTGCCCTGAGGGCGGTCCTCACGGGGCTGCCCCCTCTAGTTGCCCTCACGAGGCTGGTCCTGCCAGTGGTCCTCTTGAGGCTAGTCGCACCACTCCTGACGGCGGTTGCATCCATCCTAGCGTCCTCCACCTCGGCCACCTCCGCGACCGTAGCCTCGATCGTTGCGCTTGGGGCGTGGACCGAGGCGCCCGTTGCGCAGAGCCCTGAGCTCCTGGCAGTCGCTGGTGTTGTGGCTGTAGACATTGTGGAACGCGTAGAACGGACGCTTTCCCTTGGATGACTCGGGGTGGTCGTAGCTGTGCTTGGTCTCTGGCTCGGCCGCAAGCACAGATGGCCCCTTGAGCTTCGTCTCCTTGATCTTGGTCTTCTTGTCTTCTGGATCAGCATCAGGGAGCTCGAGGAGGGAGAGGCGTCCCTCCTCAGCCCTTGCGCACTTGTTCGCCATGTTGGACATCTCCAGAGCAGTGCAGAGATCCTCGTGGATGGCTAGCTCCTCCTTCATCTCAACATCACGAACGCCATCGGTGAACGCGGAGATGATGGCCTCGTCAGACACCTTGGGAATGTTGAGGCGAACGTTGTTGAGCCGCTGGATATACTCATGCAGGGTCTCTCCAAGTTGCTGCTTGAGGCGGCGCAGGTCGCCCGCGGCCGGCGAACGGTCGCGAGTGCCCTGGAAGTTGGCGGTGAAGCGGCTGTGCATCTCCTTCCAGGAAGAAACCGACCCCTCGGTCAGGTTCAGGAGCCAAGAACGCATGCCATCCTTGAGGGCCATCGGGAACCAGTTTGCCATGATGTTCTCGTTGCTGTTGGCCGCCTTGATGCTCAACTCGTAGAGCTGTAGGAACTCGGCTGGGTCTTCGGTGCCGTCGTAGCATGGAGGTTGTTCAGGCATGAACTTCCTCATCCAGATGATGTTGCGGAGCTCTGTAGTGAACGTGCGCCATCTTGCTGTGGCAACCGGAGGTCGTGAGGGGGTGGAACATGGTCCTGGTGCACGCACACCACCATCTCCTATGGCGGCGCGCGAGCCTGGTGCTGGGGTGCTGGAAGCACTCGCACTTCTCCTTCGGGACGTTGCACCACCTAGCAGCTCACAACATCCTGAGCAGGCGCCGGGCGCCGCGTGTCACGCCGTGGAGCCATACGCCTTGGCTCGATGATGGCACTCTGGGCCGGAGGTGGAGAGGGAGCCCTGTGCGCGACGTCGCCCGCTGCAGGTGGTTGCTGAGGCAGCAAGCGAGTCGGCCCGTCGGAGCCCCCGTGCGCGATGCTGATGAGCTCGACGATCTACTCGAGCCACTCCTCATAGATATCACCCACCGGACGTGCCGTGAGCAGAAGCTCCCGTGCCGTGAGCAGAGCGGCCTGTGCGTCCACCTAGCCGCAGCACGCATGGGATGACGAAGGTGCCGGTGTCAGTGATGGAGTAGCGGTGCGGCCGTCATAGCACACCGACGGGTGCAGCAATGAAGCTTGCTGCTCGTGGCCAGCAGGGCCCGTGGCGGCATTGGCCACCGGAGAGGGAGCGCGGCGAGCATAGCCGTCACCCACCGGAGCCGTCTCAGCGACGTGGGCGGCAACCGGATCCTGATGCTCAGCGCGAGCCCTGCGCGTGTCGGCCATGGAGGTGTCGGAATGGTGGCGGATCGAATGGCAGAAGAGAGGATCCGACGCACCCCAACCTAGCACGCCAAATGTCGGATTTAGGGATCCGGCAACCCTTCAGAGGTTCGAACTCTGGGGTGGGTGTGGAGATCTCAACCTACCTAGCCTGCTTACTCGCAATCTTCCTAAGCCTAGCGCGTCGAGCTCAAAGAGACACAAAGACACATAGATTTATACTGGTTCGGGCCATCGTTGTGGTGTAATACCCTAATCCAGTGTGGTGTGGCGGATTGCCTAGAGGGGCTATGGATGAACTAGTACAGTGGATGAACAAGCCTCAAGAGGTGAGGTGCTCTTGAGCTGGTGTGGTGCTCTACTTGTTCTGATCTCGGTCCCAGTCCCGGTCCTGGTCCCTTTCTATGGTGGTGGCTAGGTCCTATATATAGTGGCCTTGGTCCTCTTCCCAAATATGAGCGGGTAGGGATTCCACAACGGCGGGATTTGAAAGGGGACAAGTAGTACAGTCTATCCTGACAAAAGTAGTCTTCGCCTGCGAAAAGCCTCTGGTCGTGACGCTGTGGTGGGCTCGGTGATGACCTCCATCCTGCCTTCCTGGCAGCCTTGGTCTTGTTGCACCAGAATGGAAACCTTTGGCTGATTCCTCTGGACTCTGCGCCTGTGGCTTGCCTCCCTTGCACCGAAGAGGAAACCTGCGCTCTGCACCCGCCTGGCGCCCACCTGGCCTTGGTCGTCATGGCTCACGTCAGCTGAGCCTCGTGAGGTAGCTTGCATAGAACTCTCCGCCCCTCAGGAGCCCTCCTGAGGAGTCCACTTCCTTCGGGGGTCTTGTCGATGTCCGCCTCGTGAGGCTTGGCCCCTTGTGAGGGTCTTGCGGTCTTGGTGTTGATACTGGGCCATACTAGGCCGTCGATGGAGTCGCGCGGTGGGCCGCAGGCAGGGCTGGATACCGCCAAATCCAGGACGCCGACAAATGAGGAGCTCGACCGCATCAACAGGTGGTTCGAGGGGACGCAAGGTCTGCAGAATTTATATATTAGAAGTGGTATGTATGTTGAGCCTTTGTACTCATTTGATTTTGTGAATGTGATCACAGTTGGCGCGGCCGAGGTCGAATCCCTCAAAAGCGCGCTTGCCCAGGCCAGGAAGGAGGCGGAGGCAAACAAGGCATCCGCTGACATGGCGGTTAAGGAGCTGGAGGCAGATCAAACGGCCCGTCGTCAGCATGAAGCTCGGGTGGCCGAAGTCGAGCAAGAGCTCAAGGACGCCATTAGCAAGTGTGAGTCCTTGGAGGAGAAGACTTCATACCAAGCATCCGAACTCGCCAAGGCTCTCCAGATGTTAAGGAGGCCCGGTTTGAGTCCCAGAGCGCTCGCCATTAGATCCAGCAGGCGAGGCAGATAGCGGCTGGTAAGGCCTTTCTTCTACAAAGTAAATTTGGAAGTAGAAGGTATATCTTGCTGATCTGACTTTGCAGTTCTCCAGGCGCATTTGCGGATCTTTCGAGGAGTTTAGCCGACGCCGCGCAGTTCTTTCGAGCCAAGGAGGGGAGCTCAACCGAGAAGTTGTTCTGGTCGTAGTATCTTGCGCCAGCGGATCCAACGCCCCTCAAAGATCAGCTGAAATAGCTAATCGATCTGCCTAGGGTGGCCGACTTGGCCATGAAGGATCTAATAGTCCAACTTTGGCCAGCCGAGCCCACGCCCAGCAGCTACTTCAGCCTCGTGAAACGGCTTGTCGATGCTCGTCCTCGGGTTGACACCATCAAGCGGTCGTCGTGCATAGAAGGTGCCCGGATAGCCTTTGCCCGCGTCAAGATGCAATGGGCGAAGATGAAGGCCACCAAAGTGGCGACCGCAGGTCCGCCCGAGGGCAAGAATCACCGGAAGCCGGAGAAGTACTTTGAAGATGTCCTGGAAGGGGCCCGAATATTAGAGGGCCAGTGTTCAAAGGATGTTATGTTTGATTAAATGTACTCGGGTGGCAAAAACCATGCTATGAATCCACGCTATAATTGCGCCTTTTGTGTTAACTTTATCCTCCTGTGCAACCATTTATTATTTATACTTCTGAAGTTTTCCACTCATCGGCTTCTGCCCCCATGTCAACAATATAGTGGTGTGCGTGAACGCATGGCTGCACTTTATCCAACGTCTTGGTCCTTAGAGGAGGCGTCCGCGCGGTGAACTAGGCAATCATACTATGCGGCTTTATTACCTTCACTTAGCCATAGGAGTCCATTGGTGGGGTTAACTAGTAACATCTGTTGCATTGAGCGGCCTTACGGATTATGGTGCCTTTGCAACGCGGCTGGTCAAATCCCAGCCCCTCATGTGACATGGAAAGAATCGTTAATAATCCGTAGTATAACACTAAGTCACCGGATTGCTAACCAGCTCCCGATTATCATGACGGTCAGTTTTCGGCTTTCTCTACTGAGGTACTTAATCGGATGAACCAGAAATACAATCGCAATATTTCTCCCTTTACAACCTTAGCCGAACTGGCGGAACGTAAGGTGGTAAGCACAGGAGCCGAGCAACCCAACTATAGACCAAAGAAATGAATCGGAGCCGATGCATATAATGCCATATCCCGGATGTCGAAGAGTTCCCTATAGGTGTTCGGACTTTAAAATGTGCAGGGCTGAAACAGCCCCCGACGCGAAGGCCGGGCTAAAGCACGTACGTCAATCAGAAGTGAGGGAATACAGGATATAATATGCATACCAAACAAAAAGTGGTGACTATTTGCTTCCTACATCCAGATGTGTTTAGACAAATAGTGTCATGAATACTGAGGTCATGTTACATGCGAGAAAATTTGCATAAGGGGTAGGTTTACACAGGGCCTTAGAGTAATGGTTTGAAGATCCCAGTGCTACCCTACCGCACGTCTGTGCTGTTTCTCCTTAGTAGTGAGTCCTTTGAAAGGAGATGTAAGATGGTTGTCTGTAAAGAAGAGGAAGAGGGGCCGAAAAGGGAGCCCTCATGCAACCATACAGCTTTTAGGTTTTTGAAAGAACCTACAGTGAAAAGGGAAAAAGGGAAGGGGTATGTGAGGTCCAAATAGGGTCGAGCCGTACTATGGACCTATCCCGAGGTGTTCCTCCAGCGTTGCCCAAGGTATTTTGAGTGCGTAATGGTGTACGCGCAGTACATATACCGCAGCTTTATGGGGCAGTCGACGGAGGCAGAATTCCTATTTGAGGTTCGGGTCCGCCGAGCTACCTGCAGGAGGTGTGAACCGGACCTTTTTGACGATGTCATTAGTCTTGATGGCCGATGAATTGTTCGGCTTGATGAGGCTGTTGTATACCTCGGCTACTAAGGTCGCGGTGTGCTCTTCAGTTCGGAGGGAGCGCTCCATGTTTCCATTGACTGTAATGAAACCCCGCGGTCTGGGCATTTTAAGCTTCAGGTAAGCATAGTGTGGGACCGCATTAAAACGGGGGAAGGCGGTTTGTTCGAGTAGTGCGTGATAGCCACTACATAAAGGGATGATGTCGAAGATCAGTTCCTCACTACGGAAGTTGTCCGGAGAGCCGAATACGACTTGCAGTGTTAATGAGCCTGTACAATGGGCCTCCATGCCGGGTATCACTCCTCTAAAGCTAGTGTTGCTTGGCTCGATTCTTGATGGGTCGATGCCCATTTTGCGGACAGTATCTTGATAGATCAAGTTAAGACTGCTGCCGCTGTCCATAAGGACTATGGTGAGATGATATCCATCGATGATAGGATCGAGTAGCAGGGCGGCCGAACCCCCGTGACGGATACTGGTTGGGTGATCCTTGCGATCAAAAGTGATCGGACAGGCTGACCATGGATTGAACTTTGGGATGACGGGCTCTACGGCGTAAACGTCCCTTAGTGCGTGCTTGTGCTCCCTTTTGGGTATGTGTGTGGCGTAGATCATGTTCATTGTTTTTACTTCATTGGGAAACTGCTTCTAACCCCCGGTGTTCGGCTGACGGGGCTCATCATCGTCTTTGTTTGGAGGTCCCTTCCCCTTGTGTTCGGTATTTAACTTACTGGCCTGTTTAAAACCCAAAAAAAATTATTGGTGTGGTTAGCAGGCTTGTCGGGGGTACCATGAATCCGATAGGGCCTATCGAGGATTTTGTCCAAGTTGGATGGACTGTCCCTGTTGCCTTTGAAAGGTTTCTTCCGCTGACCGGATTTAGAACCACTGAATCCGGCATTGACTGTTGTGTCTTCGGCATCATCATTGTTATTCCGGCGTTTGTTTTTGTTGCATTGTGGCCAGCCATTACCGTCCCTGGCCTTAGAGGTGCTAGGATCGATGTATCTGTTGCTTCTACGAGCTAGCCAGCTATCTCCGCCTATGCAAAAGTGGGTCATAAGTGTTGTCAGGGCTGCCATGGTTTTCAGCTTTTCCTGCCCGAGGTGTTGGGCAAGCCATTCATCATGGATGCTATGTTTAAAGGCTGCTAAGGCTTCGGCGTTTGGACAGTCCATGATTTGGTTCTTTTTAATGAGGAACCGATTCCAAAGTTTGCGGGTTGACTCTCCGGGTTGCTGGATTATGTCACTTAGGTCGTCGGCATCCGGAGGCCGGACATAAGTGCCCTGAAAGTTGTCCAGGAAAGTGTCTTCTAGATCTTCCCATCTCCCTATGTAGCTCTCTGGGAGGCTATTCAACCAGTGTCGTGCTGGCCCTTCAACTTTAAGGGAGGTATTTGATGGCGTGGAGGTCATCTCCACGATCCATGTGAATGTGGAGAAGAAAATCCTCGATCCAGACGGCAGGGTCTATTGTCCCATCATATTGTTTGATGTTTACAGGTTTAAAACCTTCCGGAAATTGGTGTTGCATTACTTCATCAGTAAAGCACATAAGGTGTGCGGCACCTCTATACCTGGCTACATCGCGACGCAGTTCCGATGACATTTGTGTTCGGTGCTGGCCTCGAACTTGATGATGTTGATCGCGCCAGGTTTGGTGGGCATCCTCTCGTGCCGGGGCACGTTCTCTTGATCCATTGGTCGATTTGTTCTGACTGGCTTTACTGGCCAGGTCCTGACGTAGGGCATAAGTTTAGTCCGGCACTGTTGTATCCTTGCCTCTACGACGAGGTGGTGCGGGCTGGTATTCGGCCTGATAGGCCATTTTGTCCCGTGCACGTGGTGGTCGGTCTGGCTGATCAACATATTGTATTTTGACGGAATTGGCTCAATGGCTTCATCGTCGAATTGTGGCAGCAGCCTGCTCTTGGGGTAATTCTTTACTGGTCGCTCAAGGCAGTACTCTTCAACGGCTAGGACTTTAGTCCATCTATCGTTGAGCATGTCCTGTTCAGCTTGAAGCTGCTCTTGTTTCTTTTTCAGGCTCCATGCCATGACATTGAGTTGTCGCTTGAAGTTTTCTTGTTCGAGGGGTTCCTCTGGTATGATGAAATCTTCGTCACCAAGGCTCACATCCTCTTTGGAGGCAAGAAGTAATTGTTGTCCTCTGAGTCCTCGTGATCAGCGTGCTCGGGGCTGTACTGACCCTCCTCCCTCTCGTCCTGTTCAGACGTGGGCTCGATGGGGTGGTCTTTGGCGTTGTCCGGGGTTTCATTATCTCCGGTGCCGGTAGTGTTGTCCTTTGCCCGATTTGATCATGAGTGGCGCCGCTGACATTGGCGCTTTCGTGGTTCATCGACGGGCTTGTCCTTGCCTGGATCTTGAACGCCATCGTCGTCCTTTTCCTCAGGAGTATCCACCATGTATACGTCTGTCACACCCTGATTTTCATGGCACAACACTTAAGATGATAAATCATGATAAAGTGTGGTTTGACAAAAAGTTTTGCATTATTTGACTTCTTATTTGAGTTGGTTTTCTCTCTGTGTTTTCAAGTGCTCTTAAAAGTCAACATAACTTCACCTTCTATACTTCATTTCCTTGATCCAAAACTTCTGCCCAATGATCATACCATGTGTATAGTACAATATAGAATTTTCTTACAAAAATAATTTGGCCAAAAAGTATTTTCTAAATTTAGTTTTCCAAAAACCCCTGAATTGAGGTTTGCAGTGCAAGTACTTGATTTGGGGAATGAAATATCTTTCAAAGAGTATGTTTGATTCCTATTAGGTATAGGAATCCCAAAAACCACAAAAGTATAATTTTAAAAGTCATTTTGCTATTTTATTTAAAGGCTTTTTCTTTAGGCAAGAAATGGTCCTTAATAGGTTAAAATTATTTTAATACTTTAAAAATATTTGTGAAAATTTAGGGAAACTCAGTGGACATATATTGTCCATATATAAGAGTTTCAACACATGGTCATGTTCAAAATATTGGTCAAACCCCTCAAAAACCCTTTCTGGATATTTCAAGCTTTTGAAATATTTACAAAGAAAATATTCTCTAAAAATTCCAAGAAAATTCTAGCGTGTCACATATGACATGTTGGATCATCTTGCCAAGCCTCATGTCTTGGAGAACAACATAACATCAACAAATCTACTCAAAACCATCCCTGACCATTTTGAAGTTTGAGCAACTCTACATTGCCAAACATGTCCAAATGTTCTCAAACTTGGTGCACATGCTCCAATGGTCTAATTATGTATCTAGACCAAATGGCACAAGTTGGAGAAAATGATATCTTGATCAAAGTGCCTCAAAACCCTCTCTATCCAGAATCAAATTTGAACAACTTTACATTGTCAACTTTCTTATTTTGCTCTCAACCTTTGTGGGCATGCTCTAAACCCCAAATGATGACACTGCACCAAGTGGTGCATCAAGGAGAATAGTTTTGCATGTCTAGATCTTGGAAAACTCATTTCTGTTGATTTCTAGGGTTTACAAAAGTTGCATTGGCAACTTTGCCCAAATGGACTCAACCTTGGTGGAACCTATTATTATCTCCTACCATTTGACCCTGTCAAGCCTCATGACAAGAGGAGTTCATCTTCTTGCCCAAACCAGCAACAAACACCTTCTGCCATTTTACTAAAGCCCCTGTTTTGACCACTTCCTCTCTTCTCCATGGCCTCAACTTTTTACCACAGCCCCTCCAAGCCATCCTCTACCTCCAGTAACTATGGCTGCATCTCAGCTGAATGATTGAGGGGTGAAACCACCTCATTTACCCCTCTGGACAGCCCCTTTCCCTCTCTCTTTCTCAACCCCACTCCTCTCCTACTGGCTCCCCGGGGCATCCAATGCTCCTCCCCTCTTCTTTACTTCCCCCTAGAGCTACCAGACATCCTTGGCCGCGCTCAAATTGCATAGAAATGGACATGCCGGCCATTTGGGCGCTTTGGAGCGTGCTAAAGTGCGCTCCCGCACTGTAGCCGCCCTCTGCCAGGCACCTTCGGCCACCTCGGCTCTCCCCCTCATGCCAGCCGATGTTCCTCGACGTCCGCAGCACACCACACCTCTGCCCCCCTCCTCCTTCTCCCTCCTCTTGCCCCAGCTTGCACGCGCGCCGGCCGCCCAGGCGCACTAGTGAGCACGCTCACACGCGTGGTGCCCCTGGCCCTCCTCCTGCTCTCTCCCTTCACCCGCTCGCTCTGGACCAACCCCACGAGCACCCCAGACACATTCAAATAGGCCCCCGTGACCCGTGGCATCGGCAACGACCTCGCCGGCACATGAGTCCACGGTGGACCGTCGTGCAGCTATATAAAGCCTCCCCATGCCATTCTCTCCACACTGCTTACCCTCTGCACCACCAAATCATCCCCCTGCACCCCCAGTTTGTCTCTAGAGCCTCCCGAGCTCGGGATCGAGCTCAAGCTCTGCCGCTTCGGCTCACTGAAGTTCACGAGGTACAGGCCTTCCCCGCCTCGCTTTCCTCTCGATCTGGAGCCTATGCGTCACCCTGGTCCTTTCCCCCCTGTTTCCCCTCTCTATAGCTGCCGGAAACGGCCGGAGCCACCGCCGCCCGATGCTCCTCTGTTGTGCCTCCTCTTCACCGGCGAACCACGAAACTTCGGTGACATCCACCACCACCACCCGAACGGCGACTCCACGCCGAGTCCAACCGTGCCGTCAGCTCGACCCGCCGTGCCCTGCTTCACCGCCGGTGAGCACGCCGACCCTCCGGTCGCAGGTCAGAGATGACAGGAGGGCCTTGCCTGTTATCCTCACCTCTCTCTCGCCCCCCCCCCTCTCTCCCACTGGCAACAGGGTCCCGCCCGTCAGGTTTAAAAACCTGGCGCGCGCGTGCTGGCTCGCCTGGGCCTCTTTTCCCTCTGGGCCTGCTGCACTGTGGCCTTTCTGGCCCAGTGGCACAGTGCCACTTTTCTTTTTCTTTTTCTGTCTGTTTTATAAAAATTCCACAGGATAAAATATTTATCCAAATGGAATAATTCCAACTCCTAAAATCTTAGAATAATTCCACCTATTTATTGACGTAACCTTCATACACATCCATCACACTTTTCTGTACTGTTCAAATTTAAATTCAAATTTGAGCATTTAAATCCTTCTTTGAAAATCCATTTCCACTATTCCTTAACTCCAAATCCAAAACTAGGAATTTTCCCCTTCTTAGATTTCCCCCTGGTATTTATCAAAAATAAGTTGACATTTTTCTGAGCACTTTGGTTTTTTTGTTTTACTATTGCCTTATTTTCTCGTCATTTTCTTGCGACGATTAGATCCCGTATTAGACGAAGTTGCTGAAGAAGAAGAAGGAGAAGGATTTGAAGAACTTGAAGACCAAGCCAATCGAGGCAAGCAGCCCTTTGACCATGACACCCCTCTTGTTCATCGGTAGCCTTTTTCCGATTGCATGATGATGAAATATGACGGTGGTAAACTTGTTGTGAACCACCCCATGATGCATACCCCTACTCATGACCTTACCTTGTTCATGATTGCATTGTCAAGAGACTAGTTGATGCATAATGATGCATGTGTACCATGAACTCTTCATGGTTACATTCTTTGGAAAACCCCATCGGGTGCCCCTAATGCCCTTGGGAGATGTTTAACCAAGGTCACCACTTGAGGAAGAAGTGGTGTAAAGAAGAGAGCTTTTGGTGTGTGTGTGTGTGTGTAAAATGATGGATTAGATTTATGTGTGACTACCGTCCCAGCCAAACATGTGCAACCTCTCTACCCCTTTATGGGACGGGGCATTATTGATTACTTAGACTGATACTAGCATGGTGCCCACATTACTAGTGATGGGGGTGACTTGAGGTCACTCTCGGGACGGGGTCGTGCTTGGTTAGGTGGCCATGACTGTTTTCACAGGGCACCGGACACACCATTGGTCCCTTCGTGTATGCGTAATAATGTGAAAAAGGGCAGAGTCCCACAATCTTTTGCTTATACATGAGGGCCGTGTATCAACGAGTGGACCCTATGTTAGTGTCGTCTAGGGAAAGGTAATGATCAGGTGCTTCCCCCCAGTACTTGAGGTACTGCAGGATCGTGGATGACACGAAAGCTTCCCGGATCTTGTGGGGAAAGTGCGCAACCACTGCAGAGTGTCAAACTATTCGAATAGCCGTGTCCACGGTCATGGACAGTTGGGAGGTGCTACTTAAACTATGTCCAGAAATTTTACAATCTCGGTGCATGTGTGTGTGGAAGAGAACTATTTGTGTCAAGGTGGTGACTTGACATGTTGAATGAAATGGCATTTATCCTAACCCCATTTATGTTGATATCTGTAACCTGTTCTCAAGGTTACCCATGTTCATTGATGCATATCTCACAAGTCGATAGGACATCTCAACTAGCTTGAAGCTAGGTTGCTTACTTGTTGTACAGTTGCATTGTTACTTTGAACCAAATCATGGGTTGCTTGCGAGTACATTCAAAGTACTCCTTGGCTTGCCACTGGTTATTTAATTGGCCAGGCATGGAAGAGCAGGAGTTCGAAGAAGAGTTCTTTGGAGACGAACATGCGAACTAGGACGTTTCCCTGTCAGAATGCTTGTAGGGTTAAGGCAGATGGCATGGGTTCTACTTATCGACGAAGATTTCCACTTCTAAGTTTATTTGGTATTCAGCCCCTATGGATTTATCTATGTAAGACTTGACCATAATGGTCATAATTTGTGTAAGACGGTATGTATGGATGTAAGACTCTTGTTATTCAGCTTATGTGTGTTCAGTGAGCATTGATCTCTGGGATCACTGTACACGTGCATTCGGTGATCACGACTTATGAGTCGGGGTCCCCACAATGTTGTAGGTAGAAGTGGCCGCCCAACGCCCTGTAGTAGGCAGGTTTTGGCTTTGCTCAGTGTCGACATCGTCGTCCATGTCGTCGATGTCTTTGGAGGCATAGTCTAGCATGTCGGTTAAATCTTCGACAGTGGCTATTAAGTGGATGGGTGTAAAATTCCCCGACCTCAGCTCCCAGCCTGTGCTGGGTGTAGTTCGGAGACGAAGATTTCATAATGGCGAGAGATTGTATTAAGCCTAGCACTTCGTCGAAAAGCGAAAGCTGGATGGGAGTCTGCGGATCTGCGCGGCTGGATACTTGATCGAGTCCAGAGGGTGCAGACCTCAACAGTTCGGAGTTATCTTCCAGAGGCGAGTGCGGCTCTCCGGTGACTGGGAGAGTCCCGTTTGACTCTGATGGCACGATCGCCTCTGGGCCTCCGATTGAGAGTACCTAGATAGAAGAGAGTTCGGCGGGGTCAATCCTCCCATCGTCGGAAAATGCGATCTGCCCTGGATCTAAGGCCGAGGAAGTTGTGATCATTGGCCCGTGGAAGTGTGATGTTTGCTCGAACTACATTGGTATTTCCCCAAAGAGGAAGGAATGATGCAGTATAGTGACGGTCGGTATTTCCCTTAGTGATGAGACCAAGTTTATCGAACCAGTAGGAGAAACTCCTCACACAACGTAAACAACCCCTGCACACAAATAACAAATACTCGCAACCCTACGTGTTAAAGGGGTTGTCAATCCCTTTCGGGTACGGTGCCTCAAGATAGGCAAATAACTTGAGGTAAAAAGTGGTAGATAGGATAAATAGATCGTGGAACAAATAAATTGCAGGAAGGTATTTTTGTATTTTTGGTTTAATAGATCTAAGAATAAATGCAAAGGAAAATAGATCGCAAAGGAAAATATGATGAAAAGAGACCCGGGGGCCATAGGTTTCACTAGTGGCTTCTCTCGAGAAAAATAGCAAACGGTGGGAAAACAATTACTGTTGGGCAATTGATAGAACTTCGAATAATCATGACAATATCCAGGCAATGATCATTATATAGGCATCAAGTCCAAGATTAGTATACCAACTCTTGCCTGCATCTACTACCTTACTCCACACATCGACCGCTATCCAGCATGCATCTATTGTATTAAGTTCATGGAGAAACGGAGTAATGCGATAAGAACAATGACATGACGTAGACAAGATCTATTTATGTAGAAATAGACCCCATCTTGTTATCCTTAATTGCAACGATACATACGTGTCGTTTCCCTTTCTGTCACTAGGATCAAGCAATGTTAGATCGAACCCATCACAAAGCACCTCTTCCCATTGTAAGATAAATAGATCAAGTTGGCCAAACAAAACCCAAATATCGGAGAAGAAATACGAGGCTAGAATCAATCATACATATAAGAGATCAAAGAAGACTCAAATAATTTTCATGGATAAAAACATAGATCTGATCATAAACTCAAAGTTCATCGGATCCCAACAAACACACTGCAAAAAGGCTTACATCATATGGATCTCCAAGAGACCATTGTATTGATAATCAAGAGTGAGAGAGAGAGGAAGCCATCTAGCTACTAACTACGGACCCCTAGATCTACAAAGAACTACTCACACATCATTGGAGAGGCACCAATGGAAGTGCTGAACCCCTCCGTGATGGTGTCTAGATTAGATCCGGTGTTTCTGGACTCTACGGCGGCTGGAATTGATTTTCGTTGACTCCCCTAGGGTTTCTGGAATAATGGTGTATTTATAGAGCAAAGAGGCGGTGCATGGGGCACCCGAGGTGGGCACAACCCACCTGGGAGTGCTTGTGCCTCCAGACGCGCCCTGGTGGGTTGTGCTCCCCTCGGAGCACCCCCCCCCCCCAGGTGCTTTCCTGGCCCACTAGATGCCTTCTAGCCCAAAAAAATCCTCAAGAAGTTTCGCTGCGATTGGACTCCGCTTGGTATTGATTTCCTGCGATGTAAAAAACATGTAGAAAATAGCAACTGGCACTGGGCACTATGTCTATAGGTTAGTACCAGAAAATGATATAAAATGATTGTAAAACATCCAAGAATGATAATATAAGAGCATGGAACAATCAAAAATTATAGATACATTGGAGACGTATCAGCATCCCCAAGCTTAATTCCTGCTCGTCCTCGAGTAGGTAAATGATGAAAACAGAATTTTTGATGTGGAATGCTGCCTAACATGTTCATCACATTTATTTTCTTTATACTATGGACATTTGGAATTTTATATGATTCAAAGCGAAAGTCTAGTTTTGACATGAAGACTATAATACTCAAGCATACCAACAAGCAACCATGTCTTTCAAAATATCAACACTAAAGCAAGTTATCTCTAGCCCATTATGCTCAACCATTGATCCACTCATGAAACACACTCGAATATTAGCTATACCCAATGCTCAAATACGATCATAGTGCCCCTTAGTTGGTGCTTTATAAGAGAATATGGAGACTCAAATTCAAACTAAAAATTGCATAAGTAAAAGGAAGGCCCTTCGCGGAGGGAAGTAGGGATTTGTAGAGGTGCGAGAGCTTAAAGCTTAAATTGAGAGATAAAAACATTTTTTGAGAGGAATACTTTTCCCACCAACAAAAACGACTTAGAGCTCCCAACACTTTCCATGCTAGATACATCATAGGCGATTCCCAAATAGAAAATAAAGTTTATTCCTTTTTCCACCATTACTTTCACTTTCCATGGCTAGCCGAATCCACGGTTGCCCTCCATACCACACTTCCCAAGGAATTTATTATTTGACAACATAAAGTAAATTTATTTTTCATTTTGGGACTGGGCATCCCTAATACCTTTGTCGTACTCTCGTGCAATGACAAGTGAATAGACACTCATCGTGAGAATAACACATCTAGCATGGAAAATATTGGCCACCCTTCACCGCCTCGCGAGCGGTAGAGCACACAAAAGAGAAGTTTATTTCGAAAACTAGAGATGGCACATGCAAATTTGCTTAGAACGGCATGGAAAACCCGCATATAGGTAGTATAGTGGACTCATAAGGCAAAACTGGTTTAAAAGGGTTTTGGATGCACAAGTAGTGATCATACTTGGTGCAAAATGTAGGCTAGCAAAAAGATTGAGAAGCGACCAACCAAAAAGTGAAAAATCTCGTACCCAATCATTAAGCATAAGTAACACCAAATAATGCACCACAAGTAGGATATAAATTTCATTGCATAACTATTGACTTTCGTGCTTGCATAGGGAATCACAAACCTTAACATCAATATTTTTACTAAAGCACAATTACTCATCAGCATGACACACATATAATATCGTCATATCTCAAAACTATTACTAAGAATCAAGTTTATTTTGTCCAATGATCTTCATGAAAGTTTTTATTATAACCTCCTTGGATATCTATCACTTTGGAACTATTTTCATATGTTGCTTTTGATAAGCTCAAACAAATATAAGTGAAGAACATGAGCATAATTTTTTTCTTTCTGTCAAAATAATGTAAGTGAAGCAAGAGCAAATTTCTGAAAATTTTACTAACTCTCAAATAAATCTAAGTGAAGCATGAGAGCATATCTTCAAACAGAACAAAGCACGCTGTGCTGAAAAAGATATAAGTGAAGCACTAGAGCAAATTCATGGCTCTAAAAATTTAAGTGAAGCATAGGAGCTAGGATAGCATAATTTTCGTCTCTCTCAAAAAGGTGTGTTCAGCAAGGATTCAACACTTAAAACACAAAGAAAAACAAGCAAAGACTCATATCATACAAGACGCTCCAAGAAAAACTCATAATATGTGACGAATAAAAATATAGCTTCGAGTAAAATATTGATGGTTGTAAGAAGAAAGCGGGGATGCCACTCGGGGGCATCCCAAAGATTAGTTGCTTGCTACTTCTTGAATATTATCTTGGGGTGCCTCAGGCACCCCCAGGCTTAGGCTTTTGCTAATCCTTATTCCTTCATCCATCGTAAGATCACCCAAAACTTGAAAACTTCAATCACACAAAACTCAACAAAACCTTCGTGAGATCCGTTAGTATAAGAAAGCAAACCACTGCTATAAGTACTATTCCAAACCTATTCATATTTTGTTTTTGCATTATATATACTGTATTCCAACTTTTCTATGGAAAATACTCATCAAAGAAAACCATAGAATCATCAAAACAAGCACACAATGCAAAGAAAACAGAATCTGTCAAAAACAGAACAGTCTGTAGCAATCTGAATATTTCGAAAACTTTTGTAACTCCAGAAATTCGGAAAAATATTAGTTGACGTGAGAAATTTGTCTATTAATCTTATGCAAAAAGAATAAACTCGAAATCAGTCTTCTGTTAAAAATGACAAATAATCTCGTGAGTGCAAAAGTTTCTGTTTTTCAGCAAGATCAAATCAACTTTCACCCAAATCATCCCAAAGGCCTTGCTTAGCACAAACACTAATTTAAACCACAAAAATACATCTAACCAAAGGTATTGTTGGGTATTTTATTGAAAACAGAAAGAAAACCAAAAAGCAAAAAGATACACGTTGGGTTGCCTCCCAACGAGCGCTATCGTTTTACGCCCCTAGCTAGGCATAACGCGTAGGATCTAAGTTTTGTCATCCTTATCCTTGTTTTCCTTGGAGGTATTTGTGTCAGGAGGTTTTCTAAATTAGACGTATAACACATTATCCATGGAAACCTTAGCACTATCTAGTTGCTTTTTATCATATCCCCTTTGATTTCTAGTAGTGATCCAAGAATAGTGTTGATTAACATCCTTAAAAACTTGTTGGATCATATCTAAAATGGGGACTTGATTTTTAAGATTCTCATCAAAGATTTGGTTATCTCCAAGCAAATGTCTCAAAGCATAATCACTATTATAAAGAATTTCATCAATTACGGGCTTTTCACGATTCATGCCATAAAAATCAAAGATTTCCCTAGCTTCCCGTATTATGTATACAAATTCATTCATTAGAACAAGAGTGGCTGACTTTTTAGCTTTAGGATTCTATATAATGGGCAATTTATAGAACAATCTTTGCGAGGTAGGATGAGTACGGATAAATATAGTTTCAAGTTTCGGAACAAGTGCCAAAATAGCTTTCGCATAAGATTTAGTCCTTCGAAATATAGGGATATCATCAAGACTTAGTTTTCCGACATAATTAGAAAATTCTTGAATATGTTCTTTTCCCATAAAATTCCCTTGCCCCAAGACAAAAGTTTTGGCATCCAGATTACCCGTACGCTCCATTTTAGGATTTAGGCCATCATCTGTTTCTGCCATACCAAAGTCACTCATGGTGACGAGTTCAAGCAAATAAGAGATCTAACGAGAAAACGACAAATGAAAAAGAGGGCAAATAAAACGGAATTTTTTTGTGAAGTGGGGGAGAGGAAAACGAGAGGCAAATGGAAAATAATGTAAATTGCGAGGAGATAAGATTTCTGATTAGGAACCTCGTTGATGTCAAAGATCCTCCCCGGCAATGGCGCCAAAAACTACTTTTGATGTATGCTAGAACTACGTCGGTATTTCCCCAAAGAGGAAGGGATGATGCAGTATAGCGACGGTAGGTATTTCCCTCAGTGATGAGACCAAGGTTATCAAACCAGTAGCAGAACCTCCTCACACCACGTAAACAGCCCCTGCATAGAAATAACAAATACTTGCAACCCGACGTGTTACAGGGGTTGTCGATACCTTTCGGGTATGGATCCTCAAGATAGGCAAATAACGTGAGGTAAAAAGTGGTAGATAGGATAAATAGATCACGGAACAAATAAATTGCAGCAAGGTATTTTTGTATTTTTGGTTTAATAGATCTGAAACAAAATGCAAAGGAAAATATATCACGAAGGAAAATATGATGAAAAGAGACTTGGGGGCCGTAGGTTTCACTAGTGGCTTCTCTCGAGAAAAATAGCAAACGGTGGGAAAACAATTACTGTTGGGCAATTGACAGAACTTCGAATAATCATGATGAAATCCAGAAAATGATAATTATATAGGCATCACGTCCAAGATTAGTAGATCGACTCCTGCCTCCATCTACTACTATTACTCCACACATCGACCGCTATCCAGCATGCATCTAGTGTATTAAGTTCATGGAGAAATGGAGTAATGCAATAAGAACGATGACATGATGTAGACAAGATCTATTTATGTAGAAATAGACCCCATCTTGTTATCCTTAATAGCAATGATACAAACGTGTCGTTTCCCTTTCTGTCACTGGTATTAAGCATCTTAGGATCGAACCCATCACAAAGCACCTCTTCCCATTGCAAGATAAATAGATCAAGTTGGCCAAGAAAAACCCAAATATCGGAAAAGAAATATGAAGCTATAATCAATCATTCATATAAGAGATCAAAGAAGACTCAAATAACTTTCATGGATAAAAAAATAGAACTGATCATAAACTCAAAGTTCACCGGATCCCAACAAACACACAGCAAAAAGGCTTACATCATATGGATCTCCCAGAGACCATTGTATTGATAATCAAGAGAGAGAGAGAGGAAGCCATCTAGCTACTAACTACAGACCCATAGGTCTACAAAGAACTACTCACGCATCATCGAGAGGCCCTAATGGAAGTGGTGAACCCCTCTGTGATGGTGTCTAGATTGGATATGGTGTTTCTGGACTCTGCGGTGGCTGGAATTGATTTTCGTCGACTCCCCTAGGGTTTCTGCAATATTGGGGTATTTATAGAGCAAAGAGGCGGTTCAGGGGGCACCCGAGGAGGCACAACCCACCTGGGCGCGCCTGGGCCTCCAGGCGCGCCCTAGTGGGTTGTGCTCTCCTCGGAGCACCCACCCTAGGTGCTTTCCTCTCCCATTGGATGTCTTCTGGCCCAAAAAAATCCTCAAGAAGTTTTGCTGCGTTTGGACTCCGTTTGGTATTGATTTCCTGCGATGTAAAAACATGCATAAAATAGCAACTAGCACTGAGCACTATGTCAATAGGTTAGTACCAAAAAATGATATAAAATGATTGTAAAACATCCAAGAATGATAATATAACAGCATGGAACAATCAAAAATTATAGATATGTTGGAGATGTATCAACGGGATCTGAAGGGCCCTCTTTATGAGGGTGGGGAGGAGCAGTCGGTCTCAAAACTGGCAGATCTTGGGTAGGGGGCCCAAGCTGTATGACTGAGGATTTATGGTAACAATGGACAAAAGGACACAATATTTACCCAGGTTTGGGCCCTCTTAAAGGAGGTAAAACCCTACGTCTTGCCTGATTGTATTCGATGAGTATAGGGGTTACAAGAGTTGATCTACCTCGAGATCGTGATGGCTAAGACATAGATTATCTAGCCAATGAATGTTATGATCTTGTCTCCGGTCTAAGCCCACCGGTTTATATAGATAGCGGAGGGGCCTGGGGTTGTATAGAGTCGGTTTACAGAGAAAGGAAACAGTATATCCGAACACCTAATCTTGCCGGTCACACATACAGGAATCCCAACCAGACACGGGAGATGGTCTTCTTACTTCATCTTTATGGCCCATCAGTCCGGCCCATATCGAATAGACCAGACGCCCGAGGACCCCTTAGTCCAGGACTCCCTCAATGGGATCACATCATTAGGGGAATGATGTGATGGACAAGACCCATTCGTTAGCTTAGCATACTGATCATTCAATTTATTGTTATTGCTTTCTTCATGTCAAATACATATTCCTTCGACTATGAGATTATGCAACTCCCGAATATTGGAAGAATACCTTGCGTGCTATCAAACATCACAATGTAACTGGGTGATCATAAAGATGCTCTATAGGTATCTCCTTGTTTGTTGAGTTGGCATAGATCAAGATTAGGATTTGTCACTCAGAGTATCAGAGAGGTATCTCTGGACCCTCTCGGTAATATACATCATAAGAAGCCTTGCAAGCTAATGACTAAGGAGTTAGTTACGAGGTGATGTATTACGGAACGAGTAAAGGGACTTGCCAGTAATGATATTGAACTAGGTATGTAGATACCGACGATCAAATCTCGGGCAAGTAACATACCGACAGACAAAGGGAATTACGTATGGTGTCATAAAGGTTCGATCGATAAAGATCTTCGTGGAATATGTAGGAACCAATATGGGCATCCAGGTCTGCTATTGGTTATTGACTGGAGAAGAGTCTCGGTCATGTCTACATCATTCTCAAACCTGTAGGGTCCGCACGCTTAATGTTCGTTGACGATATAGTATTATATGAGTTATGTATGTTGGTGACCGAACGTTGTTCAGAGTCCTGGATGTGATCACAGACATGACGAGGAGCTCCGGAATAGTCTGGAGGTGAAGTTTGATATATGGGTAATAGTATTTATCTCTAGAAGGGTTCCAGAATTCACCGGAAGGGGTTCCGGATGTTTCCCGAAATGTTTGGGTATGAGAAAACTTTATTTGGGCCAAAGGGGCAAGCCCATGAGCCTTTTGAAAAGCGCAAAAGGGAGTTTTGCGGAGACCAGAGGTCGGACGCCAGGGACCCTGGTGTCTAGCCCTGGAATCCAAAAAGGACTCTTGCCTTTCGGGCAAAACCAACTTTGATGAGGCTTTTACTCCAAGTTTCGACCCCAGGGCTCAACATATAAATAGAGGGGCAGGGCTAGCACCCAAGACACATCAAGATTCATTAATTCGTGTGATGGCAACCCCGTCCCCTCTAGTTTATCCTCCGTCATAGTTTTCGTTGTGCTTGGCAAAGCCCTGCGGAGATTGTTCGTCACCAGCACCATCACTACGCCGTCGTGCTGCCGAAACTCATCTACTACTTCGCCCGTCTTGCTGGATCAAGAAGGCGAGTGATAACCCACAAGCATAGTGCCAAAGAATATATGCAAGTATTAGCAGCTGAGTTGTCAATTCAACCACACCTGGAGATTAATTATCTGCAGCAAAGTGATCAGTAGCACAGTAATATGATAGTTTTGATAATAGTGGTAGCAGCAATAGTAACGGTAACAGGGATAGCAATGGTTTCGTAGTAGTAACAATAGTAATAGCAGTAGTAACTTAGCAAGAACAATATGTAGGAAAATTGTAGGCATTGGATCGGCGATTGTTGGATGACATTCATCATGAGACAGTCGTAACCTAGGGCAATACGGCACTAGCTCCAGTTCATAAATATAATGTAGGCATGTATTCCGTAAATAGTCATACGTCCTTGTGGAAAGAACTTGCATGACATCTTTTGTCCTACCCTCCCATGGCAACAGGGTCCTATTGGAAACTAAGGGATGTTAAGGCCTCCTTTTAATAGACAACCGCAACAAAGCATTACCACACGTTGAATACATGAACTCCTCAAACTACGATCATCACAGGGAGTGGAGCCGACTATTGTCACTCCGGGTTTGCCAGATCATAACACGTAGTAGGTGACTATAACTTGCAAGATAGGATCTAGAACATGGATATAATGGTGATAACATAAACGGTTTAGATCTGAAATCATGGCACCTGGGCCCAAAGTGACAAGCATTAAGCATCGCAAAGTCATAGCAACTTCAATCTCAGAACACAACGTATATTAGGGATCAAGCCCTAACAAAACTAACTTGATTACATGATGAATCTCATCCAACTCCTCACCGACCAGCGAGCCTACAAAGGAATTACTCACTCCCGATGGGGAGCACCATGGAATTGGCGATGGAGAAGGGTTGATGATGACAAAGATCGAAGATCCCCCTCTCTAGAGCCCCAAAAGGACTCCAGATCTGGCCTCCAATTGAAGAATAGGAGACGGCGGCGGCTCCGTCTCGTGTTCTTTCTCCCTGATTTTTTCTGGAAAAATAGGATTTCATAGAGGCGCTTTCAGGGTCTGCAGGGCCATCAGGTGGGGACAACCCACCTGGGCGCGCCTGGAGGGGGTGGCGTGCCCTGGTGGGTTGTGTCCACCCAGGTGCCCCCCTCCGGTGGTTCTTGGCTCTAGAAATTATCTTTTATTGTATAAAAAATCCTCGCAAAGTTTCATTCCATTCTGAGAACTTTTATTTTTGCACAAAAACAACACCATGGTAGTTCTGCTAAAAACAATGTCAGTCCGGGTTAGTTTCATACAAATCATGCAAATTAGAGTACAAAACAAGAGGAAAAGCGTTAGGAAAAGTAGATACGATAGAGATGTATCAACTCCCCTAAGCTTAAACCTTTTCTTGTCCTCAAGCAATTCAGTTGATAAATGCAAAGTGAAAAATAAATACTTTTACGAACTCTTTTGCTCTTGTTTCCATAAATAAACTTAAACAGCACCCAAGTTTTGAGCAAAGATTATAACTAAATAACTCTTAAAAATTATAGTAACTCATATCAATGACATAATCAACTAGCAAGCAATAATAAGACATCTCAAACAGCAACACGTTGTCAAAACAACCATGATACAATATGACAATAGTGGTATCTCGCTAGTCCTTTCTGTGACCGCAAAACAAAAATGCAGAGCACCTCTAAAGTTCAAGCAGCGACTAAACATTGTAATTTATGGTAGAAAAGATCTAGTCATGATGCACCCAACATTAGCTACACACAATGCATCAGCATGACAGCAGTGCTCTCATGTTCTGGCACTTATTTGAGAAGGTGATGACACAACATAAAAGTAAATAGATAGTCCATCCGCAGAGGGAAGCAGTGATTTGTAGAGGTGCCAGAGCTCAAATTTTAAAACGGAGGTAAATGAAATTTTGAGACATGCACCCTTCTTGTTTACTTCACGACCATCAGTTATCAATATCTTCGATCCTAAACACATTAGTAGCGGTTCACAAGCGATCAAGTAAAGGTTATTGCTCTGTAGGAGTTTTTGTTTGATTATTTATAAGTTCTTTTTGCAATTGGGACTAGGAATCCCTATTACCGCCCCTTTCTTGTGCAATGGTGAGTGAATAAACACTCATTCTGAGAATAACCCGCTTAGCATGGAAGATACTGACTACCTCATGTTGCTCTATGAACAATCCAGGCACACAAAAAGGATGTTTATTTTAAGTTTTTAGAGGTCGCAAATGCATATTTACTTAGGACGGAAGGGTAATACCGCATATAGGTAGGTATGGTGGACTCATCTAGAATAACTTGGGTTTTAGGTTTTTGATGCACAAGCAGAATTTCCACTTAGTACAGGCGAAGGCTAACAAATAGGTTGAGAAGCGGCCAGCTAGATAGCAACAACGGTCATGAACATGCATTATGCATAAGTAACATTGGATACTAGCATGATTATGCATAAGCACCAACCAACATAACCAACCCATCGAATATCGTCATTATTGCCTTTCACTTGCATGACCGAACAATTTGAAAACAATAATAGTGCAAGAGTGTCATGGACTAATCTGGAATCTGCAAACATTTTACTCAAAACGAGAAGACAAGGTAACATGGAATCTTTGTCAGATCAACAATAATGCATACGAGAGCCACCCAACATTTTCATCGTGGTACTCTCCTCGGTATGACTCAAAAAAGAAAAGAAATTCAGAGAAGCACACTGAATACTTTTGAAGTATTTGTTTTTTCAGAAACAAGCAAATGAAAATGGAAAAGCAAAAATGAGAAAAACTATTTACACAGGAAAGCCCCCAACAAGTAAAAGAAGAACAAAGAAATCTTTTTGGGTTTTCTTTTTAGTGCTACAACAATTTAAACTAGGAAGAAAAATCAAAAAGAAGGAAGAAATATGTTTTTGGATTTTTCTCAAAGTTTTTCAAACACACAAGAAGAAAACAAGAAAATAAATTTAACATGGATAATACAATGAAAAAGTGTGAACACCGACAACTGGAATGAAATGTGTGAACATGAATATAATGTCAGTGGAAATACGTACTCCCCCATGCTTAGGATTTTGGCCTAACTTGGTAATCACCAGTTGTAGAAGCCATGGGGTCCTATGTTGAAGTGCTGAGGAGCGGGCACCTGTGGATCCCACTGGTGAGGCTCCTCCTATGACGCAGCCAGGTTGTTCTGATAGGCGACAATGTCCTCGGGCATAATCCTGTATCCGTGCCTAGCAATATGATCAAACAAAGCAGGTGCATGGAGTGGAATAATATCATGAGTGTTCTCATTGAAAAAAGTTATAAGGGATAGGAATATTAGGGTAATCGGTAGCAATAAACTGGTGGTGTTCCATAGCCGCACGATCTAGGTAAACCTTGGGCAAAGGATAATCATGCTGGCGTATCTGAACGTTAAAGTGATTCGCTAAGCGAGTAGCATAAATACCACCATGTATTTTACCCTTGGATTTGTTAAGGTGGAGGCGACGTGCCACAATAGCTCCCATGCTATAAGTGTTGTTGCCATAAAGTGCATGATGTAAAACATCAAAGTCTGGAGCGCTAAGTGCACCTACCTTCTCTCTGGTAAGTAAGCACTTTGCAATAAATAGAGCAAAATAATGTACAGCAGGAAAATGTAAGCTAGTAGCGGTGACACCTGATACCCCTCTCTCATCCCCCACTATCAGAGTACTGTAAAAAACATCAAACTCCGCGGGCCTAGGCTCTACCAAACTACCATCAAAAGGAAGCATGCATATGTCACAAAATTCAGTAAGTGGTATCTGATGGGTTTCAGCATATAAATTAAACTGCACCTCAGGGGGATTATTCCTAGAATGGAAATGAAAATTTTGCACAAAGGAATTTGTGAGGAGATGATACTGTTCGCATTCAGCTATGATGAAGTCAATGAGGTCGACATTAGTAGCATATTGTGCAAACTCCTAAAGGATTCCGGTCCCTTCCATGAACGGGTTATGCAGCCATTCGCATGGCCGTAAATCCGCTAATCTCCGGGTATGGAGATCACTGCCAGATAGCTCCCCAATAACTCCCTTGGAGTTCTTCTTGGGAGCAAACTTCCTAAAGATACTCATCTTTTTCCTATGAAAAAAATTCTAAAAAAATTAGTCCACAAAATTTTTCTCAACAAAACTTCACAAGATTGTAAGCAACTGCTCATATGGATGTATAGAGGCCATAGCAAGCATTCAAACTACTTAGAACTCTAAGAATTCAACATGCAAGCTCATCTACAGCAGCACCAAGAGTAGCTAATTATTCAAAATATAAACCACTAAAGCAAAAACTGATTGGGCACACGGAAGAGTCACATACCAAGCAACAATCCCCCGAAACAGTTTCGGAAACGGAGCTTTGAGCAAGAGATCGAAATCCGCGGGGTTGAGAGTAAGAACACGAAAGAGAGAGCAATGGTGATTTTTATGGATGTAGGTGATGACGTGGGATGAAGAGATAACTGAGGGGGCCCACGTGTGGAGCACAACCCACCAGGGCGCACCTGGGGGTCCTGGCGCGCCCAGGTGGGCTGTGCCCACCTAGTGCACCTCCCTCTGATATTATTTGCACCAAAAATTCTTAAATACTCAGAAAAATCATACTAAATTTTCAGAGCATTCTGAGAACTTTTATTTTTGGGTCATTTTTTATTGCACGAATAACTCAGAAAATAGACAAAGCATGTGTCAGGACCCCGACTCAATGCCACATCGATCTAGCATGTAACACCTCATATCACTTTGCGGCCTCACGCACGGTATTCCCACGGGTGTCGCCTTACCTTTGCCCGGGACCGTTTGCGCCTTTTGGCACACGTATATGACAGTGTCGCTAGCATCCATATGATAAGGAGCCCGGGCTGACATGGCTAGTCGTAAACCCAAAGCGGCACAGACTTACAGGGACAGGCATCCATGACCCAGCATCGAACGTGTCGGTCATCAGCGAGTGGGTCCGGGCTGTAGCACTGGGCTAGCAGGACTCCGGTAAACCGGGCTGTAGCGGGCTAACAGGACTCCGGTACTCAAAGCGTGACATTTCCCCGAAGGGACAGACACAGGAACGAAGAAGGACACATGCCGGCCAGCCTAAGTGTTCCGGAGCAGTAGCAAGCTACCATGGCTCAGTGGAAACACTAGGAGACATTTCCCGGTAAGAGAGGCTACTAAAGATAAACAACTAGATGGTCAGATCCCACACATACCAAGCATTTCAATAACATACACACAATATGCTCGATATGTGCAATACAACATGGCATCACAAAATGACTCTACGACTCAAGTAGTTTATTCAATAGGCTCCGAGGAGCGAGATATTACAAACATGGGTCTCATGACCCAACACTCAGAGCATACAAGTCAAAGCACAAGCGGAAGCTATCATGTCTGAGTACAGACATCTATAAATGAAAAAGGCTGAGAAGCCTGACTATCTATCAGATCCTGCCGAGGGCACAAGATCGTAGCTGAGGTATCAAGCTAAACGTCGAAGTCCACGTGAAACTACTAGCGAGACCGAAGTCTCTCTGCAAAAACATAAAATAGGCAAACGTGAGTACAAATGTACCCAGCAAGACTTACATCAGAACTATCTACATATGCATCATTATCAACAAAGGGATGGTGGGGTTTAACTGCAGCAAGCCAGCTTTGACTCGGTGGCTATCCTAAACTACGACTGCAAGCGACTCTTTTGAGGTGGCGCACACGAGTCCACATATTCACCATAGCAATACACCACTATGGATCCGCTCCCGTCTCCCTACGAGAACGCCATCCATAGCACTCACGCTTATCTTGCGTATTTTAGAGTATCCACTTTCACTTGTCTATGAACTGATATAAGCAACCCAGAAGTCCTTTTCCGCGGACACGGCTATTCGAATAGATGATGTTAACCCTGCAGGGGTGTACTTCTTCATACATGTTTCCACCACTTAGCGTCTGCACACGACATGTGCTCGGCAGACTTCAAGCGAAAGCCGACGTGGGTGTAGACCACGACCTACCTAAACACTCAAGTCTCTAGTCCAGGTTTATCGCCTATTCGGGTTCCATCCATGAGGAGATCCGGCCGGAGTTTCGCTCACAGCCCCAAACGATGTGAACAGGGTTCCGTGACACCAAACGGGCGCCCGGTTACCCGGCCACGTGCCTACCGCATCACAGCCCACCCCTACGGTCAGCGCTGTCCACGGCCTCCAGCATACTACAAACACCAGAAACTACTTGCAACTCCTGGACAGAGGACAAGGGTGAATAAGAAGTCGAGCGGGGTCATATTTCAGGGCCCAATGCATGGTAGTAGCTGAATCATGGATCACAAACACAGAACTCAGTTCCTAAGGACGGCTTCAATGAGACAACCCACCATGTACTCCTACATGGCCTCTCACCGACACCTTTTACCAAATCGTGTTCACACACTTAGCTCACACACAGTAGGACATGTTCACACACCTCTGATTCATCCTCGATGAATCAGACCTGACTCAACTCTAAGCAGTAGCAGGCATGACAAACAAGCATGAATGAGTAGGCACATCAGGGCTCAAACAACTCCTACTCATGCTAGTGGGTTTCATCTATTTACTGTGGCAATGACAGGTCATGCAAAGGATAAAGGGGTTCAGCTACCGCAGCAAGTAACAGATGAATCAGTGTTGTCCTAATGCAGTAAAAGGGAGCAGGAGCGAGAGAGTAGGATTGTATCGGAATGAACAAGGGGGTTTTGCTTGCCTGGCACTTTTGAAGATAACATTGAGTCTTCATCAGTGTCAACGATCACATCATCGGTATCACGTCTATCGAGAGGGGACAAATACCGGCAAATACACAGAAGACACAATCAATGCAATGCACAATATGATGCATGATCATGACATAGCAAAATGAATGTGTTTTGGGCTAATGCATCTAGCAACAAGTTAAATGAAGTTGGTTTGAATACAAGATTCAAATTCAAACTCCATATGTGATTATTTAAATGCCCTTTAATTGATTTGTGCTAAACAGCAGCTATAAGTTGTTCTAACATGCATGAAAATGGTACAGATGGATTCCTTGAATTTTTCTGATAATTTTTCATATATAATTTATTTCATTTGGAGTTACGGTTAATTTTCTATGATTTATTGAAGTTTTAGCTATTTTCTGAAATTTTCTGATTATTTAGAATTAAATAATTCCAGAAAATTAATTATGACATCAGCACTGCGTCATGCTTGCATCAGCAAGTCAACAGGGCTGCCCCGGGTCAAACCTGACCTGTGGGACCCATATGTCAGCGTCACAGGTTAAACAGGGGGGGTTTATTTTAGTTTAATTAAGGATTAGGGCACTAGGGCCCACATGTCAGTGGCTCTGGGGTTAGATTAGGTGGTGATTAGCTTAAGCTAATCACCTGATGGCGGGGGCCCACCTGTCAGTGTCAGCAGAGGGGGTAGTTAAAATAAAATAACTAAACTAATTAACAGGGGGGGCTGGCCCCACCTGTCATCGACCCAGAAAGGGGGGGGTCCCGCCGTGGTCAACGTGGTCAGACCCACCGGCGGCTTGACGCCGGCGAGGCCAGACGCGGTGGTGCGCGTCGGAAACCAACTACAGGGGCTCTTTTGGCGCGCAGTGAGCAGCTACGGGGAGAGGGTGGAGTGGCGCATCCAACGGTGGCGGTGGCGGAGGCTGGGGTGGCCGGAAAGTGGTCGGCGACGAGCTTTTGGCGGCGGCAGCAGCTCGGGCAATCCTGGGGTCGGGGTTAGGGAGCACGGCAGGAGGAGCTGGGGCGTGCTACGGACTCCCGAGATCACGATGAGCACGACCGTGGGCCTCGGATACGAGCTGGGGTGGCTGTGGCCACGGCCACGCCATGGCCGGCGGCGAGAGATTCTCGGGCAAAGTGGTGGGGCTAGCTAGAGAGGGAGGTGGGGCACGGGGAGAGGGGGAATCGGGTCGAGGGCTCACCGCGGTTCTTCTGGTGCTGCTGGCGAGGCAGGGGAGGCACGGGGTCCGGCGAATCGACGGAGGGGAGCTTCGGTGGCCGGCGACGGAACGGCGATGGTGACGGCGTTGCAGGGCTTCCGGAGGGCCGTGGGTCGGTGGGGAGGAAGGAGGGGGTCGAGGCGGAGCTCCCTGGGGCGTCGGTGAGGCGTGGGGAGCACGGTGGCTGCGGCAATCGGCGTCGGTGGCGGCGGCTCCGCTCGGGTCCGAGGTGCGGAGCGAGAGGGAGAGCAGGAGGAGGGGATGAGCACGGGAGGGAGTTGAGAGAGGCCTGAGGGGGTGCGTGGCATCCTTAGCCGATCCGGGGCGGGGCGGCAAGCAGGAGGTGGCTCGGGCGCGTGCGCGCGCGCTCCGGCCACGCGCCTCTGTCCTACTGTCCCGAGGAGGAAGACGACAGGGAGGCGCTGGCGCGCTGGGCCGGCCAGGGGGGGAACTGGGCCGGCTGGTGGGCTGCGCGGGTGAGGCCAGGTAGGCTTTACTCTTTTTATTATTATTTTTTCTCTCTGTTTTGTTTTAACTCTGTTTTCTATTTTGCAGGTTTGTTTTGAATTTGGTTTTGAAACCAATTCAATTTATTTTGCTTCTGACAATATTTTTGGGAGCTAAAAGAATTAAAACAATGCTCCACAAAAATATTTCAGAATTATTGGACCTATATTTATTTAATAGTAGATATAAATCCAATTCAAATAATTATTGATTTAATTCAAATGCCCAAATTAAATGTTTCTGAGACACCAAAAATATTGGTTTGGATTTTACCTCTTGCCAATATTTCCAGAGGATATCAGGAACATTTTCTTGGACACATTTGAGAAGATTTAATTGTTGGTTATTTTTAGAGGTTTCTGAGGCTTTGAAAATTCCTCAATTCAAATTTCATTTGAATTTAAACATGATGCAGCAAGAGGTCTAGCCTAGTGCATTACCCGAAGCTAGGGATGTGACAACTCACCCCCACTAAACAAGAATCTCGTCTCGAGATTCAAGCGTAGGGTAGGATGAAGGGGAAACGCAAACTAGTACAATCTTCACGATCCAGGGTGCACTTCAGTTGAACATTGATTCATTCACCATCATTGTCTTGATGTCTTGTTTTGAGAAATCCTGCCAACATGACATGGAGGGAAGAAGGAGACTCTAGAAGGGTCGATCTGCTTGAAGATCGAACAACTCACGGAATGAGACATAGGACCATCTCTCGGGTTGAGACACGAGATACACATCAAGAGAGGTGGAAAGAAACGGATGACGAAGGTTCACTAGGTGGACAACAATTCCACACCTAAGAAGGTGGCAAACGATTGTCAACGTAGCGAGGAGTTGAGTTGCCATGATACCATAACGATACACCTTAGGGAAGGTGACTCGTAGAGATATCCCCTTAAGTGGCAAAAAGAATTACTTTTGATTCAAAGATCATTGAAACTCTTTAAACCAGCCTAAGGCAATTCTCGAGCGATCGTTTGGAGGGGGTCAGTAGAATGGCATACTCGGACTTGGATGATGTGGATTACCTTGTTGAAGACAACGCAATGGATGAATTTACTTATCACCGGAAATGGAAGGGACATTGGTGGTGCAAGCTGGGAACAAAATGCAAATGCTAGGAAAGATTCTGGTAACTGGGGAAGAACCCAACAACAGAGAGTGAATTCACTGTTTGAAGAGGTCATAGCATTGCCGAGGAAACTGAGAGGAATCCCAGTTAGTGCCGATGATAAGACGTAGCGCTTGTGCGTGCTCTCAAGAACTTGAGCATTTCCACAATCATCAAGATTTTACCAATATCCGTGTCAAGGATTCTGGCAACACAACTTACTAACATGATGAATAGCGATGGACGATGCAGATGCAAAGGAGGATAACACTTTCTCAGATTTCACCTTAGCGAGCCAAGGAACAAAATCTGGACGATCGACCGAGAGACATTTAGCACTCCGCTTCTAATGTTCTCCTTGATGTGCTAGTATAACCCATTCATAGATATGGTTTGATATCTAAAACATCAAGTAAAAGGTCGGACTTCGGGAACACAAAAATCCATAGGGGCAACTAGGGAGTAAATCCTACGAAATCCCTAGGGGGGGGTGGCCAACTTCCTCAAACAAGATACTATAATAATAGGTCTACCGGATGGGTGTGTTGGCCACGACATCCACCTTACCGGTTATCGAGAGACCAATATTATAGTTCTTAGGGAAATGTTCCAACCATCATATCTGCCTGAGATTCAGCTCTGGTTGGTGTTAGGATATTCCAGGCTCATCGAGTCTTAGGAAGAAAAATGAAAGTTTGCAACACAAATCGACGAGATGACGTTGCGGGATTCTCGGGAGATAAACTACGATAGCAAGCTTCAAAACATGAGCTGGTTCTGCTACAAACATGTGAACACGTTGTCCCAGACAAGCATGACCACGTGGTAGTCTTATAATAAAACACTACCGAGTTCAGGAGGGGGAACCATCAACGAGGGTATCGAAGTTCTTTCATAAGTCCGGATTAGCTCTTATGAAGGAACTCCTTCTCCTTGAACAAATCAATCAGTGGCTTGGTGTGCTAGGGATACATATAGATTGAAGGTTGCAAGTCTTCAAACCACAGCATTCTTCGTACGTGTGCATGACTGATTTGGAATGATTCCAAAGAAAGCAACATTGACTTTCTCGAATCCACGGCGGCAACTTGCATCAGATGCACATGAATTAAAGGAAGTCACTACCTTCATCCAAACATATGCTTCATGAGCTAGCATGAACAAATGCTTTCAAAAGTTCCAACACTAGCTTAATGTTCAGCAAAATTATGGAGAAGACAAGGATGTTGTCAATGGGCGCAACAACAATTCATCTAGGTTTCCTTTTAAAAGGAATTCCATAGTTAAGTGAACACGGTGATAGCATTGGTCAGACCTAAAAGATATAATGGTGTATGCTCGAGGGATCAACCACGAATAAGACAACATTACGAATATCGTTGGTTCTGGTCTGATTGGATGATAGCCCACACTCCAATCAAAAGTTAGATAAAAATGATAGGTCCAGCAACTGATCACAGGGACCAATCGATGAAGATATCATCTTTCGTCAACACACACTACACAAGAATATCCCTTTGGAACGAACTAAGTCAGGCAAGCTTTTATCTTCCAACTCTCCAAGTTGTTGTCTAGCTTAACCAACTAGCTCAGGGGTATCCAACACGGATTCTTGGAGAAAGGGTGGTTTACAGGATGAACCAACTTGATCACGAGCTCAACATAACAGTCAGGTGACAACCTGGTGATACCTTCAAGAGGATATTCGAAAAATCACGAACCACCGATATGTTACTAAGCTCGAGAACAATCTTGCTTTTTGAGGCAAGACGATATGATTAATAGAGCGAAGATTTGAATAATCCTAACTCATCGATCGAGGAGTGCACCGAGAACAAGGACTAGGTAGCATGATCAACCTTAGAATGATGATTCAAAACCAGCACGCTAAGAATGAAATTATTGTCCTTTAACTACCAAGCAACGAGGTTGCTGGGAGTATTGATTTCACACATCACAATTCATTTGTCGGTATTCCGGTTGCATCAACACGAGGCCGAGGAATGACTAATGATGGTGAGAAGTATCACTACGTCAAAATTCATGAGAGTTGGTGCAGTTCTCATGACAATTCTGACATAAAGGGGGTAATACTCCAAGGTAGAACAGAACCAAAAGCTGGATTAGCAATTTGATCTGCGGAGCACAACTTCTTTGACCCAATCCTAGATATGGAAGAGGTACCGGAGTTTGTTTCTCCTAGTCATTCTGCGATAGAATGGCTTGACGGACCACAAGAGTAATAGGCATCGATAGACGAACGCACGCATACTCTTGACTATCAATTGATAGACGAGGGTCAGAAGACAACTAAAGAGGGACAACTCAAAGGAACATACGATTTTCTGAGTTGTGGATGCATGGTTTAGCATGTCGAACGAATTCCACATATTTCTTCCGGATAACCCATGCAGAAAGGTAGAACTGGCAGAGTCACGATGTATGAATCGAGAACTCCATCGAGAGCACTCTGATTGTGATCTTTCGATCCAGGAGGAACATCTGCCATAAGCGGTTCATAGTATTTGGAAGAAGGAAATACCACGAACATCAAGGACTAATGCAAAGGTTGCTAATATCCTGAAGGAACTAGCAACACTATCAACATGATTTAAGTAGAGTGAATCTCGGGTTCAAAACCCAGGAATAGAATACCTACTACTAAGTAGCATCACGGGATGCTTCCGAGAATAAAAGCCAGAATCATCACACTGGGATCACAAAACATTGCTAGATTACTAGGTGACTCCCTAAACACCTAGGGCCATAATAGTAACTCCAACATAATGTCAAGGCAATAGAATACCTCAACTCAACAATTAGTGTAATTGAGCTGGCTTAAAGGAGCATCGAAACCAGAGGAAAAGGATTTTGCAAATGCATCAGACTATTTAGAAACCTGGAATGACTCGGACAGCATAACGGCTGTAAATGCTCAGAAGAGATTTGAGACATTCACAAAAATGGTGGCATAACCACTCAGAGGCACAATATCAAGGTTTCGAGATCAATAATTAACATACAGAGGTAGAAATGAACTGAGGCTTAATCCAACAATCTTATAAGTCTACGGATTAGTAACACGTGATCCTGATGGAAAGAAGAGATAGCCTAGTTCTTAATCCCCGTAGAAGAGAAGATGATGACTCAGATCAGAAGGCCATGAGGTATAAGGAGTAAAAAGAGCCTTACGTTCCATCCCACAATCAATTCCCTTATATAACTAAAGAATTTCTAGACTCAACTTCGACCAGTTTGGCTTGGTAATCCTACAGGCAGTCAAGCTCTGATACCAACGCTGTCAGGACCCCGACTCAATGCCACATCGATCTAGCATGTAACACCTCATATCACTTTGCGGCCTCACGCACGGTATTCCCACGGGTGTCGCCTTACCTTTGCCCGGGACCGTTTGCGCCTTTTGGCACACGTATATGACAGTGTCGCTAGCATCCATATGATAAGGAGCCCGGGCTGACATGGCTAGTCGTAAACCCAAAGTGGCACAGACTTACAGGGACAGGCATCCATGACCCAGCATCGAACGTGTCGGTCATCAGCGAGTGAATCCAGGCTGTAGCACTGGGCTAGCAGGACTCCGGTGAACCGGGCTGTAGCGGGCTAACAGGACTCCGGTATTCATCGCGTGACATTTCCCCGAAGGGACAGACACAGGAACGAAGAAGGACACATGCCGGCCAGCCTAAGTGTTCCGGAGCAGTAGCAAGCTACCATGGCTCGGTGGAAACACTAGGAGACATTTCCCCGTAAGAGAGGCTACTAAAGATAAACAACTAGATGGTCAGATCCCACACATACCAAGCATTTCAATAACATACACACAATATGCTCGATATGTGCAATACAACATGGCATCACAAAATGACTCTACGACTCAAGTAGTTTATTCAATAGGCTCCGAGGAGCGAGATATTACAAACATGGGTCTCATGACCCAACACTCAGAGCATACAAGTCAAAGCACAAGCGGAAGCTATCATGTCTGAGTACAGACATCTATAAATGAAAAAGGCTGAGAAGCCTGACTATCTATCAGATCCTGCCGAGGGCACAAGATCGTAGCTGAGGTAACAAGCTAAACGTCGAAGTCCACGTGAACTACTAGTGAGACTGAAGTCTCTCTGCAAAAACATAAAATAGGCAAACGTGAGTACAAATGTACCCAGCAAGACTTACATCAGAACTATCTACATATGCATCATTATCAACAAAGGGATGGTGGGGTTTAACTGCAGCAAGCCAGCTTTGACTCGGTGGCTATCCTAAACTACGACTGCAAGCGACTCTTTTGAGGTGGCGCACACGAGTCCACATATTCACCATAGCAATACACCACTATGGATCCGCTCCCGTCTCCCTACGAGAACGCCATCCATAGCACTCACGCTTATCTTGCGTATTTTAGAGTATCCACTTTCACTTGTCTATGAACTGATATAAGCAACCCAGAAGTCCTTTTCCGCGGACACGGCTATTCGAATAGATGATGTTAACCCTGCAGGGGTGTACTTCTTCATACATGTTTCCACCACTTAGCGTCTGCACACGACATGTGCTCGGCAGACTTCAAGCGAAAGCCGACGTGGGTGTAGACCACGACCTACCTAAACACTCAAGTCTCTAGTCCAGGTTTATCGCCTATTCGGGTTCCATCCATGAGGAGATCCGGCCGGAGTTTCGCTCACAGCCCCAAACGATGTGAACAGGGTTCCGTGACACCAAACGGGCGCCCGGTTACACCGGCCACGTGCCTACCGCATCACAGCCCACCCCTACGGTCAGCGCTGTCCACGGCCTCCAGCATACTACAAACACCAGAAACTACTTGCAACTCCTGGACAGAGGACAAGGGTGAATAAGAAGTCGAGCGGGGTCATATTTCAGGGCCCAATGCATGGTAGTAGCTGAATCATGGATCACAAACACAGAACTCAGTTCCTAAGGACGGCTTCAATGAGACAACCCACCATGTACTCCTACATGGCCTCTCACCGACACCTTTTACCAAATCGTGTTCACACACTTAGCTCACACACAGTAGGACATGTTCACACACCTCTGATTCATCCTCGATGAATCAGACCTGACTCAACTCTAAGCAGTAGCAGGCATGACAAACAAGCATGAATGAGTAGGCACATCAGGGCTCAAACAACTCCTACTCATGCTAGTGGGTTTCATCTATTTACTGTGGCAATGACAGGTCATGCAAAGGATAAAGGGGTTCAGCTACCGCAGCAAGTAACAGATGAATCGGTGTTGTCCTAATGCAGTAAAAGAGAGCAGGAGCGAGAGAGTAGGATTGTATCGGAATGAACAAGGGGGTTTTGCTTGCCTGGCACTTTTGAAGATAACATTGAGTCTTCATCAGTGTCAACGATCACATCATCGGTATCACGTCTATCGAGAGGGGACAAATACCGGCAACACAGAAGGGAACACAATCAATGCAATGCACAATATGATGCATGATCATGACATGGCAAAATGAATGTGTTTTGGGCTAATGCATCTAGCAACAAGTTAAATGAAGTTGGTTTGAATACAAGATTCAAATTCAAACTCCATATGTGATTATTTAAATGCCCTTTAATTGATTTGTGCTAAACAGCAGCTATAAGTTGTTCTAACATGCATGAAAATGGTACAGATGGATTCCTTGAATTTTTCTGATAATTTTTCATATATAATTTATTTAATTTGGAGTTACGGTTAATTTTCTATGATTTATTGAAGTTTAAGCTATTTTCTGGAATTTTCTGATTATTTAATTAAATAATCCAGAAAATTAATTATGCATCAGCACTGCATCATGCTTGCATCAGCAGGTCAACAGGGCTGCCTCCGGGTCAAACCTGACCTGTGGGACCCATATGTCAGCGTCACAGGTTAAACAGGGGGGGTTTATTTTAGTTTAATTAAGGATTAGGGCACTAGGGCCCACATGTCAGTGGCTCTGGGGTTAGATTAGGTGGTGATTAGCTTAAGCTAATCACCTGATGGCGGGGGCCCACCTGTCAGTGTCAGCAGAGGGGGTAGTTAAAATAAAATAACTAAACTAATTAACAGGGGGGCTGGCCCCACCTGTCATCGACCCAGAAAGGGGGGGGGTCCCGCCGTGGTCAACGTGGTCAGACCCACCGGCGGCTTGACGCCGGCGAGGCCAGACGCGGTGGTGCGCGTCGGAAACCAACTACAGGGGCTCTTTTGGCGCGCAGTGAGCAGCTACGGGGAGAGGGTGGAGTGGCGCATCCAACGGTGGCGGTGGCGGAGGCTGGGGTGGCCGGAAGCTGCCGGCGGCGAGCTCTTTGCGGCGGCCGGAGCTCGGGCAATCTCGGGGTCGGGGTTAGGGAGCACGGCAGGAGGAGCTGGGGCGTGCTACGGACTCCTGAGATCACGGTGAGCACGTCAGTGGGCTCGGATACGAGCTGGGGTGGCTGTGGCCACGGCCACGCCATGGCCGGCGGCGAGAGATTCTCGGGCAAAGTGGTGGGGCTAGCTAGAGAGGGAGGTGGGGCACGGGGAGAGGGGGAATCGGGTCGAGGGCTCACCGCGGTTCTTCTGGTGCTGCTGGCGAGGCAGGGGAGGCACGGGGTCCGGCGAATCGACGGAGGGGAGCTTCGGTGGCCGGCGACGGAACGGCGATGGTGACGGCGTTGCAGGGCTTCCGGAGGGCCGTGGGTCGGTGGGGAGGAAGGAGGGGGTCGAGGCGGAGCTCCCTGGGGCGTCGGTGAGGCGTGGGGAGCACGGTGGCTGCGGCAATCGGCGTCGGTGGCGGCGGCTCCGCTCGGGTCCGAGGTGCGGAGCGAGAGGGAGAGCAGGAGGAGGGGATGAGCACGGGAGGGAGTTGAGAGAGGCCTGAGGGGGTGCGTGGCATCCTTAGCCGATCCGGGGCGGGGCGGCAAGCAGGAGGTGGCTCGGGCGCGTGCGCGCGCGCTCCGGCCACGCGCCTCTGTCCTACTGTCCCGAGGAGGAAGACGACAGGGAGGCGCTGGCGGGCTGGGCCGGCCAGGGGGGGGAACTGGGCCGGCTGGTGGGCTGCGCGGGTGAGGCCAGGTAGGCTTTACTCTTTTTATTATTATTTTTTTCTCTCTGTTTTGTTTTAACTCTGTTTTCTATTTTGCAGGTTTGTTTTGAATTTGGTTTTGAAACCAATTCAATTTATTTTGCTTCTGACAATATTTTTGGGAGCTAAAAGAATTAAAACAATGCTCCACAAAAATATTTCAGAATTATTGGACCTATATTTATTTAATAGTAGATATAAATCCAATTCAAATAATTATTGATTTAATTCAAATGCCCAAATTAAATGTTTCTGAGACACCAAAAATATTGGTTTGGATTTTACCTCTTGCCAATATTTCCAGAGGATATCAGGAACATTTTCTTGGACACATTTGAGAAGATTTAATTGTTGGTTATTTTTAGAGGTTTCTGAGGCTTTGAAAATTCCTCAATTCAAATTTCATTTGAATTTAAACATGATGCGGCAAGAGGTCTAGCCTAGTGCATTACCCGAAGCTAGGGATGTGACAGCATGGCACTTTATTTTATTTAACTAAGAAAAACAGAAAACAAAAGGTAGGGACATAAGGTAGTGCTCACTAAATTCATCAACTTCGTACCTCTCGAAAATGATTCATTAATAAGGTTGATCAAGTCTTATTAATGACCACTTTCGATTAGCATGAAATCAAAGAACTTCTGTAAATCACTAAGTTACCTCAACGGGGATATGAATGTCCCCAACAATAAGCATTTCATAATTCTTTTTAACAGAAGGTAGAGGTAGCTGAAAACTTCCAATAGTGATTGTCGGAGATTTTTCAATAACATTGATACCTTTCACTTGGAATTGTTTCTTCGAAAAGTGAATCGTATGCTCATTACCATTGATGTCAAAAGTGACCTTGCTTTATTGCAATCAATAACAGCTCCTACAGTATTCAAGAAGGGTCTACCAAGGAAAATCAACATGTTGTCGTCCTCGGGCATCTCAAGTATAACAAAGTCAGTTAAGATAGTAAAATTAGCATCAAAAACGGGCACATCCTCACAAATACCGATAGGTATGGTAGTTGATTTGTCAGCCATTTGCAAAGATATTTCAGTAGGTGTGAGTTTATTCAAATCAAGTCTTTTATATAAAGAGAAAGACATAACACTAACACCAGCTCCCAAATCACATAAAGCAGTTTTCACATAATTTCTTTTGATGGAGCAAGGTATAGCTGGTATTCTCGGATCTCCAAGTTTTTTAGGTACTCCATCTTTAAAAGTATAATTAGCAAGCATGCTGGAGATTTCAGCTTCCGGTATTTTTGTGTTGTTGATGATGATGTCTTTCATGTACTTTGCATAGGGATGATGATGTCTTTCATGTACTACGCAAAAAGACTGGCCTCAGCATTTCAGCAAAGTGTTCAAATTCTTCATCATCTTTCTTTTTAGTTGAGTTAGGCGGAAAGGGCATAGGTTTTTGAACCCATGGCTCTCTTTCCTTTCCATGTTTTCTAGCAACAGTCTCTTTTACTGTATCTTTTATTCTTTTGTTGTGGGTTATCAAGATCAATAATTGGTTCTATCTGAACCTCATCATTATCTTTCTCATTATCAGAAGGTGAATTTTCACTACCAGATTGAGTTTCAGCATCAAAGATAGAAACTTCATTATCATTATTAGGAGGTTTTTCTACTTCAGGTTCACTAGAGGCGTGCAAAGTCCTATCATTTTTGTTCTTCTTTTTCTTTTTAGGAGGACTGTCGGTGTCAAAAACGGCGTATCTCGGGTAGGGGGTCCCGAACTGTGCGTCTAGGCGGATGGTAACAGGAGACGAGGGACACGATGTTTTACCCAGGTTTGGGCCCTCTTGATGGAGGTAAAACCCTACGTCATGCTTGATTGATATTGATATTGTGGATGTTTACAAGAGTGGATCTACCACGAGATCAAGGAGGCTAAACCCTAGAAGCTAGCCTATGGTATGATTGTAATGGTTTTTGTTGTTGTTGTGTCCTACGGACTAGAGCCATTCGGTTTATATAGACACCGGAGAGGGCTAGGGTTACATAGAGTCGGTTACAATGGTAGGAGATCTACATATCCGTATCGCCAAGCTTGCCTTCCATGCCAAGGAAAGTCCCATCCGGACACGGTACAAAGTCTTCAATCTTGTATCTTCATAGTCTTGGAGTCCGGTCGATGATGATAGTCCGGCCGGTGATAGTTCGGCTGATGATGGTAGTCCGGCTATCCGGACACCCCCTAATCCAGGACTCCCTCAGTAGCCCCTGAACCAGGCTTCAATGACGATAAGTCCGGCGCGTATATTGCTTGGCATTGCAAGGCGGGTTCCTCCTCCGAATGATAGAAGATTGTGAACATCAGGATAGTGTCCGGCTCTGCAAAATAAATTCCACATTCCACCGTAGAGAGAATAATATATACACAAGCTCAATCTGCTGACGTTTTTTGTAGCATGACGTCACGCCACTACAAAGCCATTACTTGAATCGTTTTTTACTCTACCGCCTCAGCGCATTTTAGCGAAGCGGTTTCCTTGGCACGTCTTGTCGAAGCAGAGATCGTGTTCCCCCTTAATCCGGGATTCTCATCAATACGGACGTGGGTAACCCAACCGCGCCATTGATGGTGACGCTTGGGGGATAAGCGAGTTTTACCAGGCCGGTGGGGGACGCGTAGACTTCGCCGGCCCATATAAGGGATAAGGATTCACCTTTTCACCTACGCCTTCTTCCTCCTTTGCTTATCCGTCTCCGCGCACTCGAGCTCCAGCGCCCAAGCCTGCACATCTCGTCTCAACCTTCCCCAGTTATGTCCGGAGAGGGAGGCAAGTTGATGACCTCCTCCATTATGGAGGAGCACATCAAAAGACTGCGCAGCGCCGGCTACCTGTCCGGCGACGTCGCGCACCAGCTACCCGACGAGGGGCAGCTCATCCCCACCCCCAAGCCCCATGAGAGGGTCGTTTTTCTTCCCCACTTCCTCTGCGGACTGGGTTTTCCACTTCACCCCTTTGTCCGGGGGCTCATGTTCTACTACGGCCTGGATTTCCATGATCTGGCGCCGAACTTCATCCTCAACATCTCGGCATTTATCGTCGTGTGCGAGGCCTTCCTCTGCATCCAGCCCCACTTCGGCTTGTGGCTCAAGACCTTCAATGTCAAGCCGAAGGTAGTGAAGGGTACTCAAGCGGAGTGCGGAGGCGCCATGTTGGGCAAGATGCCCAATGTCCTTTGGTTCGAAGGGGCCTTCGTGGAATCCGTCAAGGGGTGGCAATCGGGGTGGTTCTATATCACCAAGCCGCGCGACCCTAAGTGGGCGGCGGCCCCCGAGTTCAGATCTGGTATCCCCACGCAGCTTACCTCCTAGAAAGAGAAGGTCTTGCTATGGGGTAGTTCGGAGGAGCTGACGGGACTCCAAGCCTGTATCCAGAAGCTGGTGAAGAAGCTTAGGCTGGTTAACATGGTCCAGGTCATGCTCGTCCGCCGGATTCTCCCATGCCAAGAGCGGGCATTCAATCTGTGGGAGTTCAATCCGGAACAGCACCAGGCGCTGAGCGGGCTCTTCGACACGACGTACGAAGGCGCCTGGAGGGTGCTGTTTAAGGGCGCCGAAGCCCCCGCATCCGCGACTGAAGATCGCGGATTTCGCTCGTAGTGCCAGGTCGACGAGGTAAGCGATTCTGCCCCTTTACGGGACACTTGCTTTTCATAGTTTGACTCTATGCGGGTTTTAATTTCCCCTTTTCCTTTGACAGGACTGGATGAGGAAGGCGGAGCAGATTATCTGCCCGGCTCCCATGCCAGAAAACCCAGTAGACGCCCGTCTAGCGAGGCTACTGGTTCCGGCACCGCACATGGTGCCGGAGAAGAAGGCCAGGAAGGAGGCCACGGGTGCTCGAAAGAGCTCCTGTTTTCAGGTGTCCGATGACTCCGAGGCGGACTCCTCCCCTGAAAACAAGGAGGAGAAAGAGGACTCTCTCCCAGAGGAGGGAGAGAGGAAGAGGAAGGCTTCCCCAATAGGGGAGGCCGAAGGGTCCAAGAGGGGAAGGACTATTCCCCCGGACAGCTCCGCCAACATCAACGTTGGCGAGGAAGAATGGCCTTCAGGGGCCAGACCTCCGGCGAGATCGTAAGTATCCGGATTCCTGAATGATTTATAATTTCTTTTTCTGCGTCACATAGTGTCATTCTGATGCCGCATGCTGCCTGTAGTCCGGCCATCCGGTGCCCCCTAGCGACCAGCTGAAGCAGCTGGTCGAGCTCCACAAGGTGGCCGAGGAGGCCAAGAAGGGCCTCATAGTCCGGCTGTGGCCTGGAGAGGCCTTGCCTGGGAGCTATTTCGGCCTCGTGCGATGGTTGGTTGATGCGTGCCCCTGGGTGGAGGTTATCAAGCACTCTGCCTGTATTGAAGGTGCTCGTCGGGCCCTTGCCCGCGCAAAGGTGCATTGGGGCAAGCTGGATGCGGAGAAGCTAATCAGTGACGTGCCACCAGCGGGCAAGGAATATCGTACGCCCGAGATGTACTATAAGACTGTCCTAAAGGGTGCCCGCAAGGTTGCGGATGAGTGCCCCAGGGATGTAATTATTGAGTAAATTTGCAATGTGTTATCCTGTGCGCTGAAAACTTTGTTCATATGCGCTAAGCAACGCTTGTTAATTTAAAATATTACCTTCTGTGCGGCCGTTTATTAAATCTGAGAGATGGCAAGTCGTCGGCTTCAGCCCCCATGCCACGAGTTCTGGGGTGTTCGGGATAAACTTGAGCACTCTTGTTCCCATTTTTGGGTCCATCTAGGGAGGCGCTCAACAGAACGAACAAGGCAACCAGACTTATAGTGCTTGAACACTCTCACTTAGCCATAGAATTCTATAGTTTTAAATTTTGGTGAAGCCCTTAGTATTCGGAAGACCGAATTCGGGGCGCTATCCACGCCTTCGTCGGACATTATCCGGAACTTCGCTCGAAGCGGCGTAGGTCTTTAAGGACCCGAATGGACCTCTCGAACAGCGACCAGTCTCTCGCTTTATCATGACGGTCAGTTTTAGCTTTCTCCACTGAGGCGTTAACCCGGCTCAACCGGGGCGCAATCGCAGTGGTTCTCCCAGTGCTACCTTAGCCGATAGAACGGAACGTAAGGTGCCAAACATGGGAGCCGGGCAAACCCAACTATTGACCCAAGACATGATTCGGAGCCGATTCATATAATGCTATAAGTTCGGGGTGCCGCACTTGTGAAAGTGTTCGGACTTTATCACACCATAATGCGGGGAACATAAGCCCCTGGTGTATTTGGCCGTACCAAAATGTACGGATGCAACATGTCGTAAATGAACATATATATTTATAAGGTAATGCAATTATGGGCGAAAAGTGCTGCATTTTATTCGAGAAGATCTGCTATGAGTGCGGAATGATACAAATAGTGCGGAAAGCAAGGGATTGGACGAATTAAAGGCGTCTCCCTCCATGGGTAGGCCACGGAATGGTGTATGTAACAAATTTAATGCTCGTAATGGAGACCACCTGAGTGTTCGCCGCGGCCTTTGTCCCTCCTTGGCTGTTGCATCATGAGTTCGGCAGGTTCGCCACCGGACAGAGTTCTGTATAAAAAAGAGAGAAATAAAAGATAAAAAGAGCGACACACTTGGGAGCCCCTTGTGTGGTCGAACCGCACTCTGGGTCTGTTGCGGTTGTGCCTCTCACCCTATGCCCATGGTATCTCCAGGGCGTAATTATGTACGCGGAGAGTTTGTCTTACAATTGTGCGAGGGCTGGGGTTGAGGCTGCATTGCTACGCGTGCTCGGAACGTGCCAGGTGGTCTTGGTTGATGTTGCTCCGGGCGCGTTTGGCCGTGTCCGGTCGTTTAACGGCCGGACCCGAAAATTGCCTTAAAAGGCTGCTCTGTACTTCTGCCACGAGAGCCGCTGTATGTTCCTCCGTTCGGAGGGAGCGTTCCATGTTTCCATTGACCGTGATGACTCCACGAGGGCCTGGCATCTTGAGCTTAAGGTATGCATAATGCGGCACCGCGTTGAATTTTGCGAACGCGGTTCGTCCGAGCAGAGCGTGATAGCCACTGCGGAATGGGACTATGTCGAAGATTAACTCTTCGCTTCAGAAACTATCCGGGGATCCGAAGACCACTTCCAGTGTGACTGAGCCTGTACAACTGGCCTCGACACCTGGTATGACCCCTTTGAAGGTTGTCTTTGTAGGTTTAATCCTTGAAGGGTCTATGCCCATCTTGCGCACTGTATTTTGATAAAGCAGGTTCAGGCTACTACCGCCGTCCATGAGGACTCTCGTGAGGTGAAATCCATCGACGATTGGGTCTAAAACCAGTGCGGCGAATCCGCCATGGCGGATACTGGTCAGATGGTCTCTTCGATCGAAAGTGATCGGGCAAGAGGACCATGGGTTGAATTTCGGGGCGACTGGCTCCATCGCATATACGTCCCTTAGTGCACGCTTCCGCTCCCTCTTGGGTATATGCGTTGCGTATATCATGTTTACCATCCGAACTTGAGGGGGGATCCCTTCTGTCCTCTGTTGTTCGGCGGCCGGGTCTCTTCCTCGTCATCGCTGTGTAGCCCCTTGTCACTGTTTTCGGCGATTAATTTGCCTGCCTGCTTGAATACCCAACAATCTCTGTTGGTGTGGTTAGCTAGCTTTTCAGGGGTTCCATGTATTTGACAGGAGCGGTCGAGTATTCGGTCCAAATTGGACGGGCCCAAAGTGGTTCTTTTGAATGGCTTCTTCCATTGACCGGGCTTGGAGCCTCGGAATCCGGCGTTGACTTCCGTATCCTCATTGCTGTCGCCGTTAATGTAGCGTTTGTTTTTGTTTCGACGCAACCTGCCATTGCGGTCCTTGGTATCCGGACTACCAGTGTTTTTGCTGAGGTTGTTGCTGCGAGCTAGCCAGCTATCCTCTCCCGCGCAGAAGCGGGTCATGAGTGATGTGAGGGCTGCCATGGATTTTGGCTTTTCCTGTCCTAGGTGCCGGGCCAGCCACTCGTCGCGGATGTTATGTTTAAAGGCAGCGAGGGCCTCTGCATCCGGACAGTTGACGATTTGATTTTTCTTTGTTAAGAACCGTGTCCAGAATTGCCTGGCCGATTCGTCTGGCTGCTGGATTATGTGGCTTAGGTCATCTGCGTCCGGTGGTCGCACATACGTGCCCTGGAAGTTGTCGAGGAATGCAGCTTCCAGGTCTTCCCAGCATCCAATTGACTCTGCGGGCAGGCTGTTAAGCCAATGCCGAGCTGGTCCTTTAAGCTTGAGCGGGAGATATTTGATGGCGTGAAGATCGTCGCCGCGGGCCATATGTATATGGAGGAGATAATCCTCAATCCAAACCGCGGGGTCTGTTGTGCCATCGTAGGATTCGATATTAACGGGTTTAAACCCTTCAGTGATTTGATGATCCATTACTTCGTCAGTGAAGCATAGTGGGTGTGCGGCGCCTCTGTATTGAGCCATATCGCGACGTAGCTCGAGAGAGCGTTGTCTGCTGTGTTCGGCCCGGCCGGAGTAGTTGTATCCGGCGCGACGGTATTCGTCCTGGGTCTTGGGGCGCCCACGTGATCCATAGATAGATCCGGATTGTCTTGCCTTGTCCTCCAATATATCCCGCAAGTCCGGCGCGTTCCCCCGTGGCTTCATGCTTTTTGAGCGATGCCGGGGTACGGTTTTGGTGCAGGGCTTGCACGCCTCTCTGTCGCGGCCACGAGGTGGTCGGTCTGCCGTATTGTGCGCTGGTGATGTAGGTTTGTACGCTTCCTCCTCTAGTCGGGGGAGCAACTTGCGTTTTGGGTAACTTTTGGAGGGGCGTTCGAGTTCATTCTCTTCGGCCGCGAGGACCTCGGTCCATCTGTCGGCCAGTAGGTCTTGATCAGCTTGAAGTTGTTGCTGCTTTTTCTTTAGGCTGTTTGACGTGGCCATTAGCCTGCGTCTGAAACGCTCTTGTTCGACGGGATCCTCAGGCGTGACGAATTCGTCGTCGTCGAGGCTTGCCTCGTCTCCGGAGGGAGGTAAGTAATTATCATCCTCGACCTCTTCGTCTGCCGTCCTCTCGTGAGGGCTTGCTTCTGCCTCCTCCTGCGCTGGATCGTGCTGGAGGGGGTTGTCTTCGGCACTTTCTAGGGTGTTATTATCTCCTGTGCCGGAATCTCTATTCTTGCTGTGGCGGGATTTAGAGCGGCACCGCTGATGTCGGCGCTTCGGCTGTTTCTTTAAGGAATCGGCCTCCGTTGCTTCTTCGCCGTCCCAATCTTTTGGGGTGTCCACCATGTATATGTCGTATGACGAGGTGGTCTTCCAGTGTCCTGTAGGCACTGGTTCTTGATAGTCTCCGGCATCGTCGTCCATACCGTCGATGTCTTTGGAGTCGTAGTCGAGTACGTCGGTTAGATCGTCGACGGTGGCTACGAAGTGGGTGGTGGGTGGGCTCTGAATTTCTTCGTCGTCCGCGTCCCAACCGTCCTGGCCGTAGTTCGGCCAGGGCTCTCCGGATAGCGAGAGATGCTTCAGCGAATTTAAGATATCGCCAAAGGGTGAGTGCTGAAAGATGTCCGCAGCGGTGAATTCCATGATCGGCGCCCGATCGGATTGGACTGGCAGGGGCGAGGAGGTTCGGAGTCCTGCAGGGAGTCCGACACCTCGGAGTCATGAGCTTTATGCGGGACAAGGTAAGTGTTCGGCTCCATCACCGTAGAAGTTGCAGCTCCCGAGGCGGTGTCCAGCCATCCGTCCTCGATCTGAGCGATCGGCTCCGGACAATGGGTCGGAGCGGATTCGTGTGCGGCCTCCAAGGTGCTGTCCGGCGGCAGAGTTAGGTCGTGCCCATCGTGACAGCGCTGCACGCTCGGCTGTGGCTCAGATCCATCGAAGATCAAGTCCCCGCGGATATCGACCGTGAAGTTTAGGCTTCCAAACCTGACCTGACGGCCAGGGGCGTAGCTTTCGATCCGCTCCAGATGGCCAAGTGAGTTGGCCCGCAGTGCGAAGCCGCCGAATACGAAGATCTGTCCGGGGAGAAAAGTCTCACCCAGGACTACGTCGTTGTCGATTGAAGAGGCCATCAAGCCTATCGGTGATGACACAGAGGAAGTCTCAATGAAAGCACCAATGTCGGTGTCAAAACCGGCGGATCTCGGGTAGGGGGTCCTGAACTGTGCGTCTAGGCGGATGGTAACAGGAGACGAGGGACACGATGTTTTACCCAGGTTCGGGCCCTCTTGATGGAGGTAAAACCCTACGTCCTTCTTGATTGATATTGATATTGTGGATGTTTACAAGAGTGGATCTACCACGAGATCAAGGAGGCTAAACCCTAGAAGCTAGCCTATGGTATGATTGTAATGGTTGTTGTTGTTGTTGTGTCCTACGGACTAGAGCCATCCGGTTTATATAGACACCGGAGAGGGCTAGGGTTACATAGAGTCGGTTACAATGGTAGGAGATCTACATATCCGTATCGCCAAGCTTGCCTTCCACGCCAAGGAAAGTCCCATCCAGACACGGGACGAAGTCTTCAATCTTGTATCTTCATAGTCTTGGAGTCCGGTCGATGATGATAGTCCGGCCGGTGATAGTTCGGCTGATGATAGTAGTCCGGCTATCCGGACACCCCCTAATCCAGGACTCCCTCAAGGACTATGTGCATCAATGTTAATTCTTTGAGAGTCTTGTTCAATTCTCTTTGGGTGTCCCTCTGGATAAAGTGGTTCCTGAGTCATTTTACCTCCTCTAGTTGCTACCCTAACGGCAAAGTCACTTATATTATTGTTCATTTCATCAAGCAACTCTCTTTGAGATTTAGCAACTTGATCTAATTGAGTTTGAACTATAGATGCATGCTCTCCTACACCTCTAACATCATTTGAGATTCTAAATAACAAGTCACTTAAGCGAGCAATCATATTAGAGTTATATTCAATTGTTTCATAGCATTTGCATTGAAGTGATCTTGCTTTCTAATGTAATTATCAAACTCATAAAGGCATTGGCTAGGATGTTTATTATGAGGATTATCACTATCATTGAATTTCATTAAAGAATTTACCTCTACCAGCTTAGGTGGTGATGGTGCATCAAGCCCATGTATTTATTCAATAGGAGGTAAATTTTTGACATCCTCGGCTTTAATACCTTTTTCCTTCATAGATTTCTTTGCCTCTTGCATATCTTCAAGACTGAGATATAAAATACCCCTCTTCTTTGGAGTAGGTTTAGGCGGTGTTTCAGGAGGAGTCCAATCATCATAATTTTTCAATATGTTATTCAATAATTCTTCAGCTTGGTCAATAGTTCGTTCCCTGAAAACACAACCAGCACAACTATCTAGGAAATCCCTAGAAGCATCGGTTAGTCCATTATAGAAGATATGAAGTATTTCACTTTTCTTCAGAGGATGATCAGGCAAAGCATTAAGCAATTGGAGAAGCCTCCCCCAAGGTTGTGCAAGACTCTCTTCTTCAATTTGCGCAAAGTTAAATATTTCCTGCAAGGCAGCTTGTTTCTTATGAGTAGGGAAATATTTTTCAGAGAAGTAATAAATCATATCCTGGGAACTACGCACACAACCAGGAGCAAGAGTATTGTACCAAGCTTTAGCATCAGCCTTTAATGAGAACGGAAATAATCTTAGAATGTAGTAATAGCGAATCTTCTCATCATGAGCAAGAAGGGTGGCTATGTAATTCAACTTAGTAAGATGTGCCATAATAGTTTCAGCTTCATAACCATGGAAAGGATCAGATTCAACCAAAGTAATTAACTCTGGGTCGACAGAAAATTCATAATCCTTATCATCAATAAAGATAGGTGAAGTAGCAAACTTAGGATCACATTTCGTTCTAGCATTCAAGAATCTTTCTTTATACCTCCATAATAATTTTTCTAGATCATCTCTATCCTTACAAGCAAGAATATCTCTAGTTGCCTCCTCACCCATAACATAACCTTCCAGAACCTTTGGCAATTCATATCTAGGAGGGCTAGTTGTAATAGGTGTTTGAAGATTTTCAGTTTCAAGCTCATCATCAGTTTCACAATATCATGTTGTCTTACTCTAGATATTTGTTCATCAAGAAATTCACCTAGTGGCACCTTATCATCAAGCAAGGTACTAGCATCATCATGAGTAGCATTCATAGTAGAAGTAGCATCATCAATAACTTGCGACATATCAGAATTAATAGCATCTGGTGGTGTTGCAAGTTTACTTATAACAGAAGATTAATTATCTGCAACAAAGTGATCAGTAGCATAGTAATATGATAGTTTTCATAATAGTGGTAGCAGCAATAGTAACGGTAATAGTGATAGCAATGGTTTTGTAGCAGCAACAATAGTAACAACAGTAGTAACTTAGCAAGAACAATATGTAGGAAAATCGTAGGCATTGGATCGGCGATTCCTTGGATGATATTCATCATGAGACAGTCATAACATAGGGCGATACGGCACTAGCTCCAGTTCATAAATATAATATAGGCATATATTCCGTATAATAGTCATACGTGCTTATGGAAAGAATTGCATGACATCTTTTGTCCTACCCTCCCGTGGTAGTGGGGTCCTATTGGAAACTAAGGGATATTAAGGCCTCCTTTTAATAGAGAACCAGAACAAAGCATTAGCACACAGTGAATACATGAACTCCTCAAACTACGGTCATCACCGAGAGTGGTCCCGACTATTGTCACTCCGGGGTTGCTGGATCATAACACGTAGTAGGTGACTGCTACCTCTTGAGCTTGCGTTGGTTTTCCCTTGAAGAGGAAAGGGTGATGCAGCAAAGTAGAGTAAGTATTTCCCTCAGTTTTGAGAATCAAGGTATCAATCCAGTAGGAGACAACGCACAAGTCACCGAATACCTGCACAAACAATCAACAACTTGCATCCAACGCAATAAAGGGGTTTTCAATCCCTTCACGGTCACTTGCAAAAGTGAGATCTGATAGAGATAGATAAACATTAAAGTAAATATTTTAGGTATTTTTGGTTTATAGATTGGAAAGTAAAAGATTGCAAAATAGTAGATCAGAAACTAGTAAGATGTAAAAGAGATTCAATATAATGGAAACGAGACACGGGGGCCATTGGTTTCACTAATGGCTTCTCTCAAGATAAACAATATTACGGTGGGTGAACAAATTACTGCCGAGCAATTGATAAAAAAGCGCATAGTTATGATGATATCTGAGGCAATGATCATGAACATAGGCATCACATCTATGTCAAGTAGACCGAAACGATTCTACATCTACTACTATTACTCCACACATCGACCGCTATCCAGCATGCATCTAGAGTATTACGTTCATAAAGAATGGAGTACTGCATTAAGTAAGATGACATGATGTAGAGGAATTAACTAAAGCAATATGATGAAAACCCCATCTTTTTATCCTTGATGGCAACAGTACCATACGTGCCTTGCTGCCCCTACTGTCACTAGGAAAGGACACCGGAAGATTGAACCCAAAGCTAAGCATTTCTCCTATTGCAAGAAAGATCAATCTAGTAGGCCAATCAAAACCGATAATTCGAAGAGACTTGCAAAGATATCAAATCATGCATATAAGAATTCAGAGAAGAACCAAACAATATTCATAGATAATCTGATCATAAATCCACAATTCATCGGAACTTGGAAAACACACCGCAAAAGAATAGTACATCGAATAGATCTCCAAGAACATCGAGGAGAACATGGTATTGAGAATCAAACAGAGACAAGAAGACATCTAGATAATACCTAAGGACATGTAGGTTTGTGGTAAACTACTCATGCTTCATCGAGAGGTAATGGTATTGGTGTAGAAGCCCTCCGTGATTGAATCCCCCTTCGGTAGGACACCGGAAAAAGTCCCTAGATTGGATCTCACGGGTACAGAAGGTTGCGACGGTAGAAAAGTTGTTTCATGGCTCTCCTAGATGTTTTCAGGGTATAAGAGTATATATAGGCAAAGGAACTAGGTCAGGGGAGCTACGAGGGGCCCACGAGGTAGGGGGCAGGCCCTACCCCCTGGGCGCGCCCTCCTGCCTCATGGCTGCCTCGTTGCGTCTCTGACTTCATCTCCTAGCCTTCTGGTTTCCTTCCAGTCCAAGAAAGATCATCGTGAAGGTTTCATTCCGTTTGGACTTCGTTTGGTATTCCTTTTCTGCGAAACTCTAAAATAGGCATAAAAAACAGAAACTGCCACTGGGCCCTCGGTTAATAGGTTAGTCCCAAAAATAATATAAAATAGCATATAAATGCCTATTAAACATCCAAAATAGATAATATAATAGCATGGAACAATCAAATATTATAGATACGTTGGAGACTTATCTAGTATCCCCAAGCTTAATTCCTGCTCGTCCTCGAGTAGGTAAATGATAAAAACAGAATTTTTGATGTATTTATCAATGTAATCTTCTTTATTGTGGCATGAATGTTCAGATCCGAAAGATTCAAAAAAAAGTTTAATATTGAATAAAAATAATAATACTTCAAGCATACTAACAAAGCAATCATGTCTTCTCAAAATAACATTGCTAAAGAAAGTTATCCCTACAAAATCATATAGTCTGGCTATGATCTATCTTCATCACATGAAATATTTAAATCATGCACAACCCTGGTTTCAGCCAAGCAATTTTTCGTAATTTCGTATTTTCAAACTTTTTCAACTTCCACGCAATACATGAGCATGAGCCATGGACATAGCACTATAGGTGGAATAGAATGGTGGTTGTGGAAAAGACAAAAAGGAGAAGATAGTCTCACACCAACTAGGCGTATCAACGGGCTATGGAGATGCCCATCAATAGATATCAATGTGGGTGAGTAGGGATTGCCATGCAATGGATGCACTAGAGCTATAAGTGTATGAAAGCTCAAAAAGAAACTAAGCGGGTGTGCATCCAACTCGCTTACTCATGATGATATAGGGCATTTGAGGAAGCCCATCATTGGAATATACAAGCCAAGTTCTATAATGAAAAATTCCCACTAGTATATGAAAGTGACAACATAGGATACTCTCTATCATGAAGAACATGGTGCTACTTTGAAGCACAAGTGTGGTAAAAGGATAGTTCCATTGTCCCTTCTCTCTTTTTCTCTTGTTTTTTTATTTGGGCCTTCTCATTTTTTTATAGACTCTTTCCTTTCTTTTCTTTTCTTTTTATTTTTCGCCCGAAGTCTCATCCCGACTTGTGGGGGAATAGTCTCCATCATCCTTTCCTCACATGGGACAATGCTCTAATAATGAAGATCATCACACTTTTATTTACTTTACAACTCAAGAATTACAACTCAATGCTCACAACAAAATATGACTCTATGTGAATGCCTCCGGCGGTGTACCGGGATGTGCAATGATTCAAGAGTGACATGTACGAAAGAATTATGAATGGTGGCTTTGCCACAAATACGATGTCAACTACATGATCATGCAAAGCAATATGACAATGATGGAGCGTGCCATAATAAACGGAACGGTGGAAAGTTTGCATGGCAATATATCTCGGAATGGCTATGGAAATGTCATAATAGGCGGGTATGGTGGCTGTTTTGAGGAAGGTAATGGTGGGCGTATGGTACCGGCAAAAGTCGCGCGGCACAAGAGAGGCTAGCAATGGTGGAAGGTTGAGAGTGTGTATAATACATGGACTCAACATTAGTCATAAAGAACTCACATACTTTTTGCAAAAATGTACAAGTCATCAAAACAAAGTACTACGTGCATGCTCCTAGGGGAAGGGTTGGTAGGAGTTAACCATCGCGTGATCCCGACCTCCACTCATAAGGAAGACAATCAATAAATAAATCATGCTCCAATTCATCACATAACGGTTCACCATACATGCATGCTACGGGAATCACAAACTTTAACACAAGTATCTCTCAAATTCACAATTACTCCACTAGCATGACTCTAATATCATCATCTTCATATCTCAAAACAATCATAAAGAATCAAACTTCTCATAGTATTTAATGCACTTTATATGAAAGTTTTTATTATATCCATCTTGGATGCCCATCATATTAGGACTAGTTTTATAACCCAAGAAAATTACCATGATGTTCTAAAAGACTCTCAAAATGATATAATTGAAGCATGAGAGTTCAACAATTTCTATAAAATAAAGCCACCATCGTGCTCTAAAAAGATATAAGTGAAGCACTAGAGCAATATTGCCTAGCTCAAAAAATATAAGTGAAGCACATAGAGTATTCTAATAAAATATGATTCATGCGTGTCTCTCCCAAAAGGTGTGTAAAGCAAGGATGATTGTGGTAAACTAAAAAGCAAAGACTCAAATCATACAAGATGCTCCAAGCAAAACACATATCATGTGGTGAATAAAAATATAGCCTCAAGTAAAGTTACAGATACACGAAGACGAAAGAGGGGATGCCTTCCGGGGTATCCCCAAGCTTAGTCTTGTGGTTGTCCTTAAATATTACCTTGGAGTGCCTTGGGCATCCCCAAGCTTAGGTTCTTGCCACTCCTTATTCCATAGTCCATCAAACCCTTACCCAAAACTTGAAAACTTCACAACAAAAACCTCGACAGAAAATCTCATGAGCTCTGTCGGTGGCAAAACCGGCGGATCTCGGGTAGGGGGTCCCGAACTGTGCGTCTAGGCGGATGGTAACAGGAGACAAGGGACACGATGTTTTACCCAGGTTCGGGCCCTCTTGATGGAGGTAAAACCCTACGTCCTGCTTGATTGATATTGATATTGTGGATGTTTACAAGAGTGGATCTACCATGAGATCAAGGAGGCTAAACCCTAGAAGCTAGCCTATGGTATAATTGTAATAGTTGTTGTTGTGTCCTACGGACTAGAGCCATCTGATTTATATAGACACCGGAGAGGGCTAGGGTTACATAGAGTCGGTTACAATGGTAGGAGATCTACATATCCATATCGCCAAGCTTGCCTTCCACGCCAAGGAAAGTCCCATCCGGACACGGGACGAAGTCTTCAATCTTGTATCTTCATAGTCTTGGAGTCCGGTCGATGATGATAGTCCGGTCGATGATAGTTCGGCTGATGATGGTAGTCCGGCTATCCGGACACCCCCTAATCCGGGACTCCCTCAGTAGCCCCTGAACCAGGCTTCAATGACGATAAGTCCGGCGCGTATATTGCTTGGCATTGCAAGGCGGGTTCCTCCTCCGAATGATAGAAGATTGTGAACACCAGGATAGTGTCCGGCTCTGCAAAATAAATTCCACATTCCACCGTAGAGAGAATAATATATACACAAGTTCAATCTGCTGACGTTTTTTGCGGCATGACGTCACGCCACTACCAAGCCATTACTTGAATCGTTTTTTACTCTACCACCTCAGCGCATTTAGCGAAGCGGTTTCCTTGGCACGTCTTGTCGAAGCAGAGATCGTGTTCCCCCTTAATCCGGGATTCTCATCAATACGGACGTGGGTAACCCAACCGCGCCATTGATGGTGACGCTTGGGGGATAAGCGAGTTTTACCAGGCCGGTGGGGGACGCGTAGACTTCGCCCGCCCATATAAGGGATAAGGATTCACCTTTTCACCTACGCCTTCTTCCTCCTTTGCTTATCCATCTCCGCGCACTCGAGCTCCAGCGCCCAAGCCCGCACATCTCGTCTCAACCTTCCCCAGTCATGTCTGGAGCGGGAGGCAAGTGGATGACCTCCTCCGTTACGGAGGAGCACATCGAAAGACTGCGCAGCGCCGGCTACCTGTCCGGCGACATCGCGCACCGGCTGCCCGACGAGGGGCAGCTCATCCCCACCCCCAGGCCCCATGAGAGGGTCGTTTTTCTTCCCCACTTCCTCCGCGGACTGGGCTTTCCACTTCACCCCTTTGTCCGGGGGCTCATGTTCTACTACGGCCTGGATTTCCATGATCTGGCGCCGAACTTCATCCTCAACATCTCGGCGTTTATCGTCGTGTGCGAGGCCTTCCTCTGCATCCAGCCCCACTTCGGCTTGTGGCTCAAGACCTTCAATGTCAAGCCGAAGGTAGTGAAGGGCACTCAAGCGGAGTGCGGAGGCGCCATGTTGGGCAAGATGCCCAACGTCCTTTGGTTCGAAGGGGCCTTCGTGGAATCCGTCAAGGGGTGGCAATCGGGGTGGTTCTATATCACCGAGCCGCGCGACCCTACGTGGGCGGCGGCCCCCGAGTTCAGATCTGGTATCCCCACGCAGCTCACCTCCTGGAAAGAGAAGGGCTTGCTGTGGGGTAGTTCGGAGGAGCTGACGGGACTCCAAGCCTGTATCCAGAAGCTGGTGAAGAAGCTCAGGCTGGTTAACGTGGTCCAAGTCATGCTCGTCCGCCGGATTCTCCCATGCCAGGAGCGGGCATTCAATCTGTGGGAGTTCAATCCGGAACAGCACCAGGCGCTGAGCGGGCTCTTCGACACGACGTACGAAGGCGCCTGGAGGGTGCTGTTTAAGGGCGCCGAAGCCCCCGCATCCGCGACTGAAGATCGCGGATTTCGCTCGCAGCGCCAAGCCGACGAGGTAAGTGATTCTACCCCTTTACGGGACACTTGCTTTTCATAGTTTGACTCTATGCGGGTTTTAATTTCCCCTTTTCCTTTGACAGGACTGGATGAGGAAGGCGGAGCAGATTATCTGCCCGGCTCCTATGCCAGAAAACCCAGTAGACGCCCATCTAGCGAGGCTGCTGGTTCCGGCACCGCACGTGGTGCCGGAGAAGAAGGCCAAGAAGGAGGCCACGGGTGCTCGAAAGAGTTCCCGTTTTCAGGTGTCCGACGACTCCGGGGCGGACTCCTCCCCCGAAAACGAGGAGGAGAAAGAGGACTCTCTCCCAGAGGAGGGAGAGAGGAAGAGGAAGGCTTCCCCAACAGGGGAGGCCGAAGGGTCCAAGAGGGGAAGGACTATTCCCCCGGACAGCTCCGCCAACATCAACGTTGGCGAGGAAGAATGGCCTTCAAGGGCCAGGCCTCCGGCGAGATCGTAAGTATCCGGATTCCTGAATGATTTATAATTTCTTTTTCTGCGTCACATAGTGTCATTCTGATGCCGCATGCTGCCTGTAGTCCGGCCAATGATGATCTCCCCGCTTCATCGAGCGGGTCGTTGGCTCCGTCGGATGTAGACTCCATCCCGACCGCCTCCACCCCTCGCGACACCGAGGACGCCGAGGTGGGATCCCAAGAAGGGACCCATCAGGGGGAGGCTCCGGAGGCGCCACAAGGCGGCCTCCCGGACTTTGCGCCGGACTCCACATCAGAACCCGCAGTGGTTCCGGAGTCCGGCCGGCGGCCCCTTCGCACGAAGGGCAAGACCGTGACGCCGGCAGCTTCCGTCCAACCGGAGGCGCCGGACAATTTGTTGGAGGCGCTGCAGAGCGCTTCCATCGAGGAAGAACACCGCACTATTATGAGTGCGGTGATTCAGAAGGTACAGCTTGCCAAGAGCGGGCTGACCGAAGCCTGCAATAGCCTTCTATCAGGCTTTGAGGTAAGAAGTTAAAAATATGCAATGTAATACCGCATAGACAGTAGCCCCTGATGCTCGGTTCGGTGTTCGGAAAGAAAAGCCGGACTGAGGATCTGAAAAAAAGAAGATATACGCAGGGTTGCTAAAAAATTATGTCAATATGGGTTGCAGGCTGCGCTGCTGACCTCTGCCGCACTGACTGCGGAGGTCGGTGCTTTGAAGCAGGAGCTCGAGCGGTCCGAGCAAGAGCTCGGCCGCGCCAAGAAGCAGCTCCAGGACAAAGAAGGTGAGTAACACCACTTTGAACTTGTACCTTACAGAAAAGGATTTAGGTTGCAACAAAAAATAACAAGGATAACATGGGTACTGCAGGGGCCACGAACGAGGTGGCGACCCTGAAGGAGGCCGTGTCCGCGGCCGAACGCAATGCGGCCGCGGAACGGGCAGAGCGAGAAAAGCAGGAGGCGCGGGTGGCGGTGGTTCGGCAAGAGCTCCAGGCTCTCATGGAAAAGCATGAGAGTTTGGAGCGTGACTCAAAGACTCGAGAGTCCGAGCTTGCCTCGGCTCTCGAAAGTGCCAAAACTGCCAAGGCCGATGCCCATAAGTCCCTTCAGGAGATTGAGTTGGTGAGGAAGATAGCGGCGGGTAAGGCATTTTTCATGCAAAGCAAGCATGTGAATGTAAATTACGTGTTACTTACCCGAATTCGGAGCTCTCCAGGGGCGTTTGCAGATCTGCCTCGCAGCGTGTCTGATGCCGCCGCATTCTACCGAGCCGAGGAGGGGAGCTCAACGGAGAAGGTCTTCTGGTCTCAGTATGCTGAGGCCGGCCATCCGGTGCCCCCTAGCGACCAGCTGAAGCAGCTGGTCGAGCTCCACAAGGTGGCCGAGCAGGCCATGAAGGGCCTCATAGTCCGGCTGTGGCCTGGAGAGGCCATGCCTGGGAGCTATTTCGGCCTCGTGCGACGGTTGGTGGATGCGTGCCCCTGGGTGGAGGTTATCAAGCGCTCCGCCTGTATTGAAGGTGCTCGTCGGGCCCTTGCCCGCGCAAAGGTGCATTGGGGCAAGCTGGATGCGGAGAAGCTAATCACTGACGCGCCACCAGCGGGCAAGGAATATCGTACGCCCGAGATGTACTATAAGACTGTCCTGAAGGGTGCCCGCAAGATTGCGGATGAGTGCCCCAGGGATGTAATTATTGAGTAAATTCGCAATGTGTTATCCTGTGCGCTGAAAACTTTGTTCATATGCGCTAAGCAACGCTTGTTAATTTAAAATATTACCTTCTGTGCGGCCGTTTATTAAATCTGAGAGATGGCAAGTCGTCGGCTTCAGCCCCCATGCCACGAGTGCTGGGGTGTTCGGGATAAACTTGAGCACTCTTGTTCCCATTTTTGGGTCCATCTAGGGAGGCGCTCAACACAACGAACAAGGCAACCGGACTTATAGTGCTTGAACACTCTCACTTAGCCATAGAATTCTATAATTTTAAATTTCGGCGAAGCCCCTAGTATTCGGAAGACCGAATTCGGGGCGCTATCCACGCCTTCGTCGGACATTATCCGGTACTTCGCTCGAAGCGGCGTAGGTCTTTAAGGACCCGAAAAGACCTCTCGAACAGCGACCAGTCTCTCGCCTTATCATGACAGTCAGTTTTAGCTTTCTCCACTGAGGCGTTAACCCGGCTCAACCGGGGCGCAATCGCAGTGGTTCTCCCAGTGCTACCTTAGCCGATAGAACGGAACGTAAGGTGCCAAACATGGGAGCCGGGCAAACCCAACTATTGACCCAAGACATGATTCGGAGCCGATTCATATAATGCTATAAGTTCGGGGTGCCGCACTTGTGAAAGTGTTCGGACTTTATCACACCATAATGCGGGGAACATAAGCCCCTGGTGTATTTGGCCGTACCAAAATGTACGGATGCAACATGTCGTAAATGAACATATATATATAAGGTAATGCAATTATGGGCAAAAAGTGCTGCATTTTATTCGAGAAGATTTGCTATGAGTGCGGAATGATACAAATAGTGCGGAAAGCAAGGGATTGGACGAATTAAAGGCGTCTCCCTCCAGGGGTAGGCCGCGGAATGGTGTATTTAACAAATTTAATGCTCGTAATGGAGACCACCTGAGTGTTCGTCGCAGCCTTTGTCCCTCCCTGGCTGTTGCATCATGAGTTCGGCAGGTTCGCCGCCGGACAGAGTTCTGTATAAAAAAGAGAGAAATAAAAGATAAAAAGAGCGACACACTTGGGAGCCCCTGGTGTGGTCGAACCGCACTCTGGGTCTGTTGTGGTTGTGCCTCTCCCCCTATGCCCATGGTATCTCCAGGGCGTAATTATGTACGCGGAGAGTTTGTCTTACAATTGTGCGAGGGCTGGGGTTGAGGCCGCATTGCTACGCATGCTCGGAACGTGCCAGGTGGTCTTGGTTGATGTTGCTCCGGGCGCGTTTGGCCGTGTCCGGTCGTTTAACGGCCGGACTCGAAAATTGCCTTAAAAGGCTGCTCTGTACTTCTGCCGCGAGAGCCGCTGTATGTTCCTCCGTTCAGAGGGAGCGTTCCGTGTTTCCATTGACTGTGATGACTCCATGAGTGCCTGGCATCTTGAGCTTAAGGTATGCGTAATGCGGCACCATGTTGAATTTTGCGAACGTGGTTCATCCGAGCAGAGAATGATAGCCACAGCGGAATGGGACTATGTCGAAGATTAACTCCTCGCTTCGGAAATTATCTGGGGATCCGAAGACCACTTCCAGTGTAACTGAGCCTGTACAACTGGCCTCGACACCTGGTATGACGCCTTTGAAGGTTGTCTTTGTAGGTTTAATCCTTGAAGGGTCTATGCCCATCTTGCGCACTGTATCCTGATAAAGCAGGTTCAGGCTACTGCCGCCGTCCATCAGGACTCTCGTGAGGTGAAATCCATCGACGATTGGGTCTAAAACCAATGCGGCGAATCCGCCATGGCGGATACTGGTCGGATGGTCTCTTCGATCGAAAGTGATCAGGCAAGAGGACCATGGGTTGAATTTTGGGGCGACTGGCTCCATCGCGTATACGTCCCTTAGTGGATGCTTCTGCTCCCTCTTGGGAATATGCGTTGCGTATATCATGTTTACCATCCGAACTTGAGGGGGGAATCCCTTTTGTCCTCTATTGTTCGGCGGCCGGGTCTCTTCCTCGTCATCGCTGTGTAGCCCCTTGTCATTGTTTTTGGCGATTAATTTGCCTGCCTGCTTGAATACCCAACAATCTCTGTTGGTGTGGTTAGCTGGCTTTTCGGGGGTTCCATGTATTTGACAGGAGCGGTCAAGTATTCGGTCCAAATTGGACGGGCCCGGAGTGGTTCTTTTGAATGGCTTCTTCCGTTGACCGGGCTTGGAGCCTCGGAATCCGGCGTTGACTGCCGTATACTCATTGCTGTCGCCGTTAATGCGGCATTTGTTTTTGTTTTGACGCAACCTGCCATTGCGGTCCTTGGTATCCGGATTGCCAGCGTTTTTGATGAGGTTGTTGCTGTGAGCTAGCCAGCTATCCTCTCCCGCACAGAAGCGGGTCATGAGTGATGTGAGGGCTGCCATGGATTTCGGCTTCTCCTGTCCTAGGTGCCGGGCCAGCCACTCGTCACGGATGTTATGTTTGAAGGCAGCGAGGGCCTCTGCATCCGGACAGTCGACGATTTGATTTTTCTTTGTTAAGAACCATGTCCAGAATTGCCTGGCCGATTCGTCTGGCTACTGGATTATGTGGCTTAGGTCATCTGCGTCCGGTGGTCGCACATACGTGCCCTGGAAGTTGTCAAGGAATGCGGCTTCCAGGTCTTCCTAGCATCCAATTGACTCTGCGGGCAGGCTGTTAAGCCAATGCCGAGCTGGTCCTTTAAGCTTGAGCGGGAGATATTTTATGGCGTGAAGATCGTCGCCGCGGGCCATATGTATATGGAGGAGATAATCCTCAATCCAAACCGCAGGGTCTGTTGTGCCATCGCAGGATTCGATATTAATGGGTTTAAACCCTTCAGGGATTTGATGATCCATTACTTCGTCAGTGAAGCATAGTGGGTGTGCGGCGCCTCTGTATTGAGCCATATCGCGACGTAGCTCGAGAGAGCGTTGTCTGCTGTGTTCGGCCCGGCCGGAGTAGTTGTATCCGGCACGACGGTATTCGTCGTGGGTCTTGGGGCGCCCACGTGATTCATATATAGATCTGGATTGTCGTGCCTTGTCCTCCAATATATCCCGCAAGTCCGGCGCATTCCCCCGTGGCTTCATGCTTTTTGAGCGATGCCGGGGTACGGTTTTGGTGGAGGGCTTGCACGCCTCTTTGTCGCGGCCACGAGGTGGTCGGCCTGTCGTATTGTGCGCTGGTGATGCAGGTTTGTACGCTTCCTCCTCTAGTCGGGGGAGCAACTTGCATTTTCGGTAACTTTTCGAGGGGCATTCGAGTTCATACTCTTCGGCCGCGAGGACCTCGGTCCATCTGTCGGCCAGTAGGTCTTGATCAGCTTGAAGCTGTTGCTGCTTTTTCTTTAGGCTGTTTGTCGTGGCCATTAGCCTGCGTCTGAAACGCTCTTGTTCGACGGGATCCGCAGGCACGACGAATTCATCGTCGTCGAGGCTTGCCTCATCTCCAGAGGGAGGTAAGTAATTATCATCCTCGACCTCTTCGTCTGCCGCCCTCTCGTGAGGGCTTGCTTCTGCCTCCTCCTGCGCTGGATCGTGCTGGAGGGGGTTGTCTTCGGCACTTTCTGGGGTGTTATTATCTCCTGTGTCGGAATCTCCATTCTTGTTGTGGCGGGATTTAGAGCGGCGCCGCTGACGTCGGCGCTTGGGCTGTTTCTTTAAGGAATCGGCCTCCGTTGCTTCTTCACCGTCCCCATCTTTTGGGGTGTCCACCATATATATGTCGTATGACGAGGTGGTATTCCAGTGTCCTGTAGGCACTGGTTCTTGATAGTCTCCGGCATCGTCGTCCATACCGTTGATGTCTTCGGAGTCGTAGTCGAGTACGTTGGTTAGATCATCGACGGTGGCTACGAAGTGGGTGGTGGGTGGGCTCTGAATTTCTTCATCGTTCGCGTCCCAGCCATCCTGGCCGTAGTTCGGCCAGGGTTCTCCGGATAGCGAGAGATGCTTCAGCGAATTTAAGATATCGCCGAAGGGTGAGTGCTGAAAGATGTCCGCAGCGGTGAATTCCATGATCGGCGCCCAGTCGGATTCGACTGGCAGGGGCGCGGGAGGTTCGGAGTCCAGCAGAGAGTCCGGCACCTCGGAGTCATGAGCTTTATGCGGGACAAGGTAAGTGTTCGGCTCCATCGCCGTAGAAGTTGCAGCTCCCGAGGTGGTGTCCAGCCATCCGTCCTCGATCTGAGCGATCGGCTCCGGACTATGGGTCGGAGCGGATTCGTGTGTGGCCTCCAAGGTGCTGTCCGGCGGCAGAGTTAGGTCGTGCCCATCATGACAGCGCGGCACGCTCGGCTGTGGCTTAGATCCATCGAAGATCAAGTCCCTGCGGATATCAGCCGTGAAGTTTAGGCTTCCAAACCTAACCTGATGGCCAGGGGCGTAGCTTTCGATCTGCTCCAGATGGCAAGTGAGTTGGCCTGCAGTGCGAAGCCGCCGAATACGAAGATCTGTCCGGGGAGAAAAGCCTCACCCAGGACTGCGTCATTGTCGATTGAAGAGGCCATCAAGCCTATCGGTGACGACATAGAGGAACTCTCAATGAAAGCACCAATGTTGGTGTCAAAACCGGCGGATCTCGGGTAGGGGGTCCTGAACTGTGCGTCTAGGCGGATGGTAACAGGAGACAAGGGACACGATGTTTTACCCAGGTTCGGGCCCTCTTGATGGAGGTAAAACCCTACTTCCTGCTTGATTGATATTGATATTGTGGATGTTTACAAGAGTGGATCTACCACGAGATCAAGGAGGCTAAACCCTAGAAGCTAGCCTATGGTATAATTGTAATGGTTGTTGTTGTGTCCTACGGACTAGAGCCATCCGGTTTATATAGACACCGGAGAGGGCTAGGGTTACATAGAGTCGGTTACAATGGTAGGAGATCTACATATCCGTATCGCCAAGCTTGCCTTCCACGCCAAGGAAAGTCCCATCCGGACACGGGACGAAGTCTTCAATCTTGTATCTTCATAGTCTTGGAGTCCGGTCGATGATGATAGTCCGGCCGATGATAGTTCGGATGATGATGGTAGTCCGGCTATCCGGACACCCCCTAATCCGGGACTCCCTCAAGCTCCGTTATTATAAGAAAATAAATCACCAATTTAAGGTACTGTTGAAAACTCATTCATTATTTATATTGGTGTAATATCTACTGTATTCCAACTTCTCCATGGTTCATACCCCCGATACTACCCATAGATTCATCAAAATAAACAAACAACACGCGAAAAACAGAATCTATCAAAAACAGAACAGTCTGTAGTAATCTGTAACTCTCGAATACTTCTGTAACTCCAAAAATCCATCCAAATTATGAAAACCTGAGAAATTTGTGTACCAATCCAGAGCAAAAATAATCATATCAAAAGCACATTTTTGTGAATTGTCAAAACTAATTTACTAAGCGCATAAGTTTCTGATTTTCAGCAGGATCAACACAGCTATCACCATAAGCTATCCTAAAGGTTCTACTTGGCACAAACACTAATTAAAACATAAAACCACATCTAACCAGAGGCTAGATGAATTATTTATTACTAAACTGGAGCAAAAAACAAAGAACAAAAATAAAACTGGGTTGCCTCCCAACAAGCGCTATCGTTTAACGCCCTTAGCTAGGCATAAAAACATAGATCTAGGTATTGCCATCTTTGGTATGTAATTCTTCAATTGAGCACGTATAATCCTTAGGAGACTCTTTGGTTTTATCAATGATTAAAATCCTAGGCAAGAAATCGAGAAATTCATTCGTGGCAAAAGGTTCCTTAATAATATTGAAAAATTGGGGTGAATTGTTATTGATTTGAGATCTTCATTCTCCTTACTAGAAGATTCACCCTTATTCTTCGTAAATAAACTTGGCAACTCTGGCAGGAGAAAAAGTGGAACCCAAGTTTGAAATAATATCTTTGAGTTTATCAATTCTAGTAGAATCTTGATCTATCTTTTCATTAACTATGGGTTCCTTTTCTCTAAGATTCTTTAGAGTAACTCCTACCTTAGATCCATATTGAGTAATTTGATTACGAATCTTTTATCCAAATTTTCGATCAGCTTTACAATAGCAATTTTATTCTCAATAATATCAAGTCTTTGCATCACATGTTCCAAGGTTAAAATAGTTCCATTGACCAAAAGAGGTGGTGGGCCTAGCAAATCTAACATGGCATTATAAGAATCAAAAGTATGCCTTCCCAAGAAATTCCCTCCAGAAATGTTGTCAAGAAGATAGCTATTCCAAGGAGTAATGACTACATAAAAATTACAAAGAAGAACTGAAATAGATTGTTTCCTAGTAGATCTATTTTGACCATTGCAAATTCTATACCAAGCATTCTTTAAATTTTCTCCCTCCCTTTATTCAAAATTGAGGACTTCACTATCGGGAGTACTGACAATGATAGGAGGACTAGCCATGAAGGCTAATCAAGCAATATAACACACTAGTACACAAGAAGCAAGCGAAAGAGACGAACGGAATAGGGGCGACGAAAAGGCAAAGGTTTTCGAAAATCGTTTTAGAAGTGTGGGAGAGGAAAACGAGAGGCGAATGGCGAATAATGTAATGCAAGGGAGAAGATTTTATGATGGGTACTTGGTATAGCTTGACTTGACGTAGATCTCCTCGGCAACGGCACCAGAAATCCTACTTGCTACCTCTTGAGCTTGCGTTGGTTTTCCCTTGAAGAGGAAAGGGTGATGCAGCAAAGTAGCGTAAGTATTTCCCTCAGTTTTGAGAACCAAGGTATCAATCCAATAGGAGACAATGCACAAGTCGCTGAATACCTGCACAAACAATCAACAACTTGCACCCAACGCGATAAAGGTGTTGTCAATCCCTTCACGGTCACTTGCAAAAGTGAGATATGATAGAGATAGATAAAAGGTAAAGTAAATATTTAGGATATTTTTGGTTTATAGATAGGAAAGTAAAAGATTGCAAAATAGTAGATCAGAAACTAGTAAGATGTAAAAGATATTCAATATAGTGGAAAAGAGACCCGGGGACCATAGGTTTCATTAGTGGCTTCTCTCAAGATAACAAATATTACGGTGGGTGAACAAATTACTGCCGAGCAATTGATAGAAGAGCGCATAGTTATGATGATATCGAAGGCAATGATCATGAACATAGGCATCACGTCCGTGTCAAGTAGACGGAAACAATTCTGCATCTACTACTATTACTCCACACATTGACCGCTATCCAGCATGCATCTAGAGTATTAAGTTCATAAAGAACAGAGTAACGCATTAAGTAAGTTGACATGATGTAGAGGAATTAACTCAGGCAATTTGATGAAAACCCCATCTTTTTATCCTCGATGGTAACAATACAATACGTGCCTTGTTGCCCCTACTATCACTAGGAAAGGACACCGCAAGATTGAACCCAAAGCCAAGCATTTCTCCTATTGCAAGAAAGATCAATCTAGTAGGCCAAACTAAATCGATAATTCGAAGAGACTTGCAAATATATCAAATCATGCATATAAGAATTCGGAGAAGAACCGAATAATAGTCATAGATAATCTGATCATAAATCCATAATTCATCGGATCTCGGCAAACACACCGAAAAAGAATATTACATCAAATAGATCTCCAAGAACATCGAGGAGAACACGGTATTGAGAACCAAAGAGAGAGAGAAGAAGCCATCTAGCTAATAACTATGGACCCATAGGTCTATGGTAAACTACTCATGCTTCATCGGAGAGGTAATGGCGTTGATCTATGATAACCCACAAGTATAGGGGATAGTTGTACTCTTTCGATAAGTAGGAGTGTCGAACCCAACGAGGAGCTAAAGGTAGAACAAATACTCTCTCAAGTCCTATCGGCCACTGATACGACTCTACGCACGCTTGACGTTCGCTTTACCTAGAACAAGTATGAAACTAGAAGTACTTTGTAGGTGTTTTCGGGTAAGCTTGCAAGAAAGTAAAGAACACGTAAATATAAACTAGGGGCTGTTTAGATAAAGAAGCAATAAAGTAAATATAGCGAGTGTGGAAAAGTGGTGGTAGGAGTTGTGGAATTGTCCCTAAGCAATTGACTATGTTACTAGACCGGTAATCGCTATTGCAATTTTATTTGAGGGAGAGGCATAAGCTAACATACTTTCTCTACTTGGATCATATGCACTTATGATTGTAACTCTAGCAAGCATTCGCAACTACTAAAGAATCATTAAGGTAAAACCCAACCATAGCATTAACGTATCAAGTCCCCTTTATCCCATACGCAAACAACCTACTTACTCTGGTCTGTGCTTCTGTCACTCACGCCACCCACCATAAGCAAATCATAAACATATTGCAAACCCTACAGTGGGAATCCCTCACGCTTGCGCGACACGGAGGGCACAATAGGACAGCACCAATAATAAAACATGCAGCTCAAACCAATCATAGCAATTCATCAATCACCGATAGGACAACGAAAATCTACTCAGACATCATAGGATGGCAACACATCATTGGAAAATAATACGAAGCATAAATCACCATGTTCAAGTAGAGGATACAGCAGGTTGCGGGAGAGTGGACCGCTGGATATAGAAGGGGGAAGTTGATGGAGATGTTGGTGAAGATGACGGCGGTGTTGGTGAAGATCGCGGGGAGAGAGCCCCCCCTTCTTCTTCTTCTTCCTTGGCCTTCTCCCTAGATGGGAGAAGGGTTTCACCTCTGGTCCTTGTCTCCGATGGCGTGGGAGGGGCGAGAGCCCCTCCGAGATTGGATCTATCTCTCTGTTTTTGCGTTCTCAGATTCTACCCCTTCACCGTTTCCTTTATATCTGGAGATCCGTAACTCCGATTGGGGTGAATCTTTTGCCCAGATCTTTCTCATAAAATTATCTTCCTTGCGCCAAAAGAAGAGCATCAACCGCCTTATGGGTGGACCATGAGGGTCAGGGGCGCGCCTGGGGGGGGGGGGTAGGGCGCGCCCCCCTACCTCGTGACCACCTCGGACACCGTCTCGCGTTGATTTTACTTCCGAAAAATCATAAATATTCCAAAAAAATGTCCGTCCGTTTTTATCCCGTTTGGACTCCGTTTGATATTGGGTTTCTGTGAAACAAAAAACATGCAACAGACAGGAACTGGCACTGGGCACTGGATCAATATGTTAGTCCCAAAAAATAGTATAAAAAGTTGCCAAAAATATATGAAAGTGAATAATATTGGCATAGAACAATCAAAAATTATAGATACGACGGAGACGCATCAGCATCCCCAAGCTTAATTCCTGCTCGTCCTCGAGTAGGTAAATGATAAAAAAAAAATTTGATGTGGAATGCTACCTAGCATAATCTTGATCATATGTCTAATCATGGCATGAATATTAAGACACGACTGATTCGAAGCAATAGTCTATCATTTGACATAAAAGCAATAATACTTCGAGTGTACCAATAAAGCAATCATGTCTATTCAAAACAACAAGGCAAAAGCAAGCTTATCCCTACAAAATCATACAGTTTGGCCATGCTTCATTTTCGTCACACAAAATGCCCCCATCATGCACAACCCCGATGACAAGCCGAGAAATTGGTTCATACTTTTTAACGCGCTTCAGCTCTTTCAACCCTCACGCAATACATGAGCGCAAGCCATGGATATAGCACCATAGGTGGAATAGAATATAATGATGGAGGTTATGTGGAGAAGACAAAAAAGGAGAAAGTCTCACATCGATGCGGCTAATCAATGGGCTATGGAGATGCCCATCAATTGATGTCAATGCGAGGAGTAGGGATTGCCATGCAACGGATGCACTAAGAGCTATAAGTGTATGAAAGCTCAACAAAATAAACTAAGTGGGTGTGCATCCAACTTGCTTGCTCATGAAGACCTAGGGCATTTGAGGAAGCCCATCGTTGGAATATACAAGCCAAGTTCTATAATGAAATTCCCACTAGTATATGAAAGTGACAACATAGGAGACAATCTATATGAAGAACATGGTGCTACTTTGAAGCACAAGATATGAGACTCACTACATGAAGAACATGGTGCTACTTTGAAGCACAAGTGTGGAAAAGAGATAGTAACATTGCCCCTTTTTATTTATATTCTTTTTTTCTTTGGCCTTTCTTTTTTATTTTATTTTTGGCCTTTCTCTTTTTGGGGGGGGGGGGTGGGGGGACAATGCTCTAATAATGATGATCATCACACTTTCATTTACTTACAACTCGATACTGGAACAAAGATATGACTCTATATGAATGCTTCCGGCGGTGTACCGGGATGTGCAATGATCTAGCATAGCAATGACATCAAAAAACGGACAAACCATGAAAACATCATGCTAGCTATCTTACGATCATGCAAAGCAATATGACAATAAATGCTCAAGTCATGAATATGATGACGATGGAAGTTGCATGGCAATATATCTCGGAATGGCTATGGAAATGCCATGATAGGTAGGTATGGTGGCTGTTTTAAGGAAGATATAAGGAGCTTTATGTGTGATAGAGCACATCGTATCACGGGGTTTGGATGCATCGGCGAAGTTTGCACCAACTCTCGAGGTGAGAAAGGGCAATGCACGGTACCGAAGAGGCTAGCAATGATGGAAGGGTGAGAGTGCGTATAATCCATGGACTCACATTAGTCATAAAGAACTCATATACTTATTGCAAAAGTTTATTAGCCCTTGAAGCAAAGTACTACTACGCATGCCCCTAGGGGGATAGATTGGTAAGAAAACACCATCGCTCATCCCCGGCCGCCACTCATAAGGAAGACAATCAAAGAAACACCCCATGCTTCAAATTTGTCACACAACGGTTACCATACGTGCATGCTACAGGACTTGCAAACCTCAACACAAGTGTCTCTACAATGCACAACCACCCACTAGCATGACTCTAATATCACCACCTTTATATCGCGAAACTATTGCAAGGAATCAAACATATCATATTCAGCGATCTATAAGTTTATGTAGGATTTTATGACTAACCATGTGAATGACCAATTCCTGTCATCTCTCTAAATTGATATAAGTGAAGCAAGAGAGTTTAATTCTTTCTACAAAAGATATGCCCACGCTCTAACAAATATAAGTGAAGAAAAAGAGCATTCTAAAAATGGTGGTTTTCTATGTGAAGAGAAACAGGCAATCCAAACTTCAAATGATATAAGTGAAGCACGTGAAGCATTCTATAAAGCCACACTCAAAAGATTTAAGTGAAGTGCAATGAGAATTCTATAAATCAACCAAGGACTATCTCATACTAGCATGGTGCATAAAAGAAAAATAAAAACCTAATTGCAAAAGACGCTCCAAGACTTGCAGATCATGCATGAACAAAACGAATCCGAAACATAACGATACTTGTTGAAGAAAGAGGGGATGCCTTCCGGGGCATCCCCAAGCTTAGACGCTTGAGTCTCCTTGAATATTTACTTGGGGTGCCTCGGGCATCCCCAAGCTTGAGATCTTGCCTCTCTTCATTTTCCTCATATCGAGACATCCTCGATTAGACACTACATCCACACAAAACTTCAACAGAAAACTCGGTAAGATCCGTTAGTATAATAAAGAAAATCACCACTCTAAGTACTGTTGCAAACCAATTCATATTTTGTTTTTGCATTGTGTCTACTGTAATATAGCTTTTCCAAGGCTTAATCCACTGATATAAATTGATAGATTCATCAAAACAAGCAAACTATGCATCAAAAATAGAATCTGTCGAAAACAGAACAGTCTGTAGCAATCTGAACATCCACCATACTTATGATACCCCAAAAATTCTACCCAAATTAGGAAAAATAAAAAAGTTTTATAGTAAGACATTTCAAAAGGAATCAGAACCATTTGACATTCCAGTTAAAAATGTAAAATCGCGCACTACAGACAAAGTTTCTGTCCTGCACCGTACAAACCAACAAGCATTGTAAACATCCTAAAGGCAAACCTTGGCACATTATTTTTATAATACAATGGAATTATACAAGGGGATAATTATTATTATTGAAAAGTTTCTGTAATTAAGATTCACAAAGTTTCCATGGGCATGAACAAAGTTCAAGGACGTCCCCCACTTTCACAATGCTCGTCTCTCTCACTTTCAGTTCTCTTTTTAAAAAGTTTTGGGTTCCCCTCTTTATTTTTGTTGTTTTTAAACTATATGAAAGTACTCAATAGAAATAAATGACTCTCTAAAACTTACGGGTTGTCTCCCTGGCAGCACTTTCTTTAAAGCCATTAAGCTAGGCATATAGTGCTCAAGTAGTGAATCCACCTGGATCCCAAGGTATATCAAAGCCAGTTTTAATTAACAATGATTTGTAATTTAGTAGTGAGCACAAAGTAACATATATCATGCAACAACGAAGTCTAACTCTCTTCCTATGCATTGGCATGTCGTAAGAGAACAATTCATGCACACATAGTAAAGGCCAATGCATAGTATAAACAGTTTCTTGCAATTTTATCGTGTGGGAAGCATAGAGAGGTGGAGAAATAGTTCCTCTCTCATAATAATTGCAAGTAGGAGCAGCAAGCACATGCATATTACATTTATCAAAATTATCATGTGCAATGGTAAAAGGCAACCCATCAATATAATCCTTAATAAGCACAAACTTCTCTGATAAAGTGTAGTTTGGATAATTCAAAAAGATAATAGGACTATCATGCGTGGGTGCAATAGCAACAATTTCATGTTTAACATAAGGAACTATAGCAAGTTCATCTCCATAAGCATAATTCATATTGGCATCTTGGCCACAAGCATAGCAAGCATCATCAAAAAGTGATATTTCAAGAGAATCAATGGGATCATAGCAATCATCCTTCGGTAAGCACGAAGGGAAATTAAACAATGTATGAGTTGGAGGGTTACTCTCATTAGAAGGTGGGCACGGGTGATCAATCCGCTCTTCCTCCTCTTGTTCTTCGCTCTCCTCCTCATCTTTTTCATCCAATGATCTCACAGTTTCATCAACTTCTTCTTCCATAGATTCCTGCAAAATATTAGTCTCTTCTTAGACAGCAGAGACTTTCTTAATAAATTGTTTAACATAGGCATTAGAAGCATAATTCTCATAGCAATATTCAAGTATGGCAAAATTTTCAGATTTGTGCAAAGTAGCATCATACGTTTCAATCAAAGAAGCAATTTCATAAGCACCCTTAAAAGCAACAAATTCTTCAATTTTTTGAACATCATAGTAATTGTAAACACCTTTAGCATACAAAGATATGATTCCATTATCACTAAAAAAGCATTGATAGGGTAGGTGTTTCTTAGGGTCTTCAGAACAATAAGTAACATCATATATTTCACATAAATTCCAAGCATAGCATTGCAAACGTTGAAGTTGACCCTGTAAAAGTTCCCCCTTTTCAGATATACGGTGTCGCACATAACAAGCATGCTCATCTAAAGATTTTCCCTCAACTAAGCTAGTTGGGTTTCGGCACGAGCACATAGGGATCGAAGATGATCCAGGTAAAAAGCTTCAGTAGTGTGATAGATTTTGAGTGGTTCTTCAACCATTGGAGCAGTAGGTACAACTAATTTTTTTGGTATTTCGTGTTCCATATCCATAACTAAAGATAGAGAACAACTAAGAACAGCAAATAAGAATTACTTAGTGATAAAGCAAACAAGCACACACGAGAATATTCACCCCATGCTATTGCTCCCCGGCAACGGCGCCAGAAAAAGGTCTTGATAACCCACAAGTATAGGGGATAGTTGTAGCCTCTTTCGATAAGTAGGAGTGTCAAACCCAACGAGGAGCTAAAGGTAGAACAAATACTCTCTCAAGTCCTATCGGCCATTGATACGACTCTACGCACGCTTGACGTTCGCTTTACCTAGAACAAGTATGAAACTAGAAGTACTTTGTAGGTGTTTTTGGGTAAGCTTTGCAAGAAAGTAAAAACACGTAAATATAAACTAGGGGATGTTTAGATAAAGAAGCAATAAATTAAATATAGCGAGTGTGGAAAAGTGGTGGTAGGAGTTGTGGAATTGTCCCTAAGCAATTGACTATGTTACTAGACCGGTAATCGCTATTGCAATTTTATTTGAGGGAGAGGCATAAGCTAACATACTTTCTCTACTTGGATCATATGCACTTATGATTGTAACTCTAGAAAGCATACGCAACTACTAAAGATTCATTAAGGTAAAACCCAACCATAGCATTAACATATCAAGTCCCATTTATCCCATACGCAAACAACCTACTTACTCGGGTCTGTGCTTCTGTCACTCATGCCACCCACCATAAGCAAATCATAAACATATTGCAAACCCTACAGCGGGAATCCGTCACGCTTGCGCGACATGGAGGGCACAATAGGACAGCACCAATAATAAAACATGCAGCTCAAACCAATCATAGCAATTCATCAATCACCGATAGGACAACGAAAATATACTCAGACATCATAGGATGGCAACACATCATTGGAAAATAATATGAAGCATAAAGCACCATGTTCAAGTAGAGGGTACAGCGGGTTGCGGGAGAGTGGACCGCTGGATATAGAAGGGGAAAGGTGATGGAGATGTTGGTGAAGATGACGGTGGTGTTGGTGAAGATCGCGGTGATGATGATGGCCTCCGGCGGCGTTCCGGCACCACCGGAAGCAAGGGGGAGAGAGCCCCCCTTCTTCTTCTTCTTCCTTGGCCTTCTCCCTAGATGGGAGAAGGGTTTCCCCTCTAGTCCTTGGCTCCCATGGTGTGGGAGGGGCGAGAGCCCCTCCAAGATTGGATCTATCTCTCTGTTTCTGCGTTGTCAGATTCTGCCGTTTCCTTTATATCTGGAGATCCGTAACTCCGATTGGGGTGAATCTTTCGCCCAGACCTTTCTCATAAAATTATCTTCCTTGCGACAAAAGAAGAGCATCAACCGCCTTACGGGTGGACCACGAGGGTGAGGGGCACGCCTGGGGGGTAGGGCACGCCCCCCACCTCGTGACCACCTCGGACACCGTCTCGCGTTGATTTTACTTCCCAAAAATCATAAATATTCCAAAAAAAATCTCCGTCCGTTTTTATCCCGTTTGGACTCCATTTGATATTGGGTTTCTGCAAAACAAAAAACATGCAACAGACAGGAACTAGCACTGGGCACTGGATCTATATGTTAGTCCCAAAAAATAGTATAAAAAGTTGCCAAAAATATATGAAAGTGAATAATATTGGCATGGAACAATCAAAAATTATAGATACGACGGAGACGTATCAATCTAGAAGCCCTCCGTGATTGAATCCCCCTCCGGAAGGACTTCGGAAAAGGTCCCTAGATGGGATCTCACGGGTACAGAAGGTTGCGGCAGTCGAAAAGTGGTTTCGTGGCTCTCTTGGATTTTTTTCAGGGTATAAGAGTATATATACGCAAAGGAACTAGGTCAGGGGAGCTACAAGGGGTCCACGAGGTAGGGGTGCACCCTCCTGCCTCGTGGCTGCCTCGTTGCGTCTCCGGCTTCATCTCCAAGTCTTCTGGTTTCCTTCCGGTCCAAGAAAGATCATCGTGAAGGTTTCATTCCGTTTGGACTCTGTTTGGTATTCCTTTTCTGCGAAACTCTAAAATAGGCCAAAAAACAGAAACTGGCACTGGGCCCTCGGTTAATAGGTTAGTCCCAAAAATAATATAAAGTAGCATATAAATGCCTATTAAACATCGAAAACAGATAATATAATAGCATGGAACAATCAAAAATTATAGATACGTTGGAGACGTATCGGTGACTATAACTTGGAAGATCGGATCTAGAACATGGATATAATGGTGATAACATAAACGGTTCAGATCTGAAATCATGGCACCCGAGCCCAAAATGACAAGCATTAAGCACGGCAAAGTCATAGCAACATCAATCTCAGAACATAATCGATACTAGGGATCAAGCCCTAACAAAACTAACTCGATTACATTATGAATCTCATCCAACTCCTCATCGACCAGCGAGCCTACAAAGGAATTACTCACTCCCGTTGAGGAGCATCATGGAATTGGCGATGGAGAAGGGTTGGTGATGACGAATATCGAAGATCCCCCTTTCTACGGCCCCAAACGGAATCCATATTTGGCCTCCCGATGAAGAACAGGAGACGATGGTGGCTCCATCTCGTGAAACGCGATAATTCTTCCTCTCTGATTTTTTCCTGGAAAAATAGGATTTTATAGTGTCAGTTTCAGGGTCTACGGGGCCACCAGTTGGGGACAACCCACCTAGGCGTGCCTAGAGGGGGTGGCATTCCCTGGTGGGTTGTGCCCACCCAGGCGCCCTCTCCGGTGGTTCTTGGCTCCAGAAATTGTCTTCTATTATATAAAAGTCCTCGCAAAGTTTTGTTCCACGAGAATTTTTATTTTTGCACAAAAACAACACCATGGTAGTTTTGCTGAAAACAGCGTTAGTCCGGGTTAGTTTCATTCAAATCATGCAAATTAGAGTCAAAACAAGAGGAAAAGCGTTAGGAAAAGTATATACGAGGATGTCATCGAGTTGAACGTTTGCTGAACGCGAAGGTGTCGTACGATCGGGACGGATCATGAACATGTACGACTACATCAACTGCGTTGATAAACGCTTCCGCTTAGTGATCTTCAAGGGTATGAAGATACTCTGCCCCTCTTGTAGCTATGCATCTCCATGGATAGATCTTGCGTGTGTGTAGAAATTTTTTGTTTTTCATGCAACGTTCCCCAACAAGTAAGTCTTATGGAGTAGCTTGCTGAGGATAGTGGCACGAAAATGATGCAAAATATTAGCATGAGTCAATAATGTTGAAAGAGATCCACAAATTCACACGTGAAATAAGTAGACCAATAGCAATGAATGGCACACGAAAACACACACACGGATATATAAGTGGGGTCGTGCAACCAAGGAACGAGCTCAAAATGTGGGATCCGCAAAAAATGCTCTTGTTGCACAACTCTAGAGAGATGCTAGCACGATTGCACAATAGGCAGATACGACACTTGTGTACAACCTATAAGAGACAAAAATGCAACGACTTCTATCCCAAGCATGCTATGTATGTATGGTTCCCGATGTTGCTCTCAAGATGATCCAAGATGATCGGATATGACAATCTTATATGCAATGTGGTATGATGCTATCACACTTGCTTACAAGGTCTTTGTTCACTCCTTTACTTTTGCTTAAAAGCTGATTCTTTCAATTTTTTGATATGGCCACTTATGCAAAATGCACAAACCAAGATAGCAATTGTATATATGCGGGAACAAACTTGTGACACAAGAGATGATATGATGATACCAATATGATATGGTATGTATGCAATGGAAGATGTAGATCGATGATTGCTAATGTGCACAAGTAAAGTTGCCGGCAATATTCAATGACTAGTCTCGATAGGCAAGTGACGCAAAATGGGCTAGGGGTTAACAATTCAATGGCAAGAATGAATGTACAATGGGATACCACAATACCAAGATGATATAGAGGTTACGGTTCTTGCTTACGGTTAGGGTCTCAAAATGGTAAAGTGGTAGATGTCGAATCCTTGGAAAAGTTGAGCGGTGTTGTTGTCGATGTCAAACCATTCCTAGTTAGCCGAGACACCCTAGGAAACGGAAAAACCACAAACTCAAAATCTCAAAGGCCAAATGTCAAATGGTGGTAGCAAAATGCGGTGGTGGTTTTGCGAAAGCTCAAAGGGATTGCGGGAATGCAATGATGGGTTTTGGAGTAAGAAATGTTGAAGTGGAGGTTATTGTGGTGGACTATACATGGTGTCGGAGTTGAAGTCACCGTCCCTAAGTAGCCGAAACACCTTAGGAGACACAACACACAACTCAAACAAGCTCAAAAAAATCGGGTTAAGAGGTGGCGGAAGTGTATGGTGGGCAAGGTTATGCGGAATTTATGGTGGTGGTTGATGAACAAGTAACCGTCCCTAAGTAGCCGAAACACCTTAGAAGACTTGAATCACTACTCAAGCAACCACTAATGCTATGGTGAATGAAATGGGTTAGGTTGTAGAAGTCAGTGGTGGTATAACGCATGATGTGGTGAAGGCCCTAGGCAAAGATGCCAAAGTTCCAAAAAAATTACGGAGTCAAATGATGTTGGTAGTATTTTCGTGGTATGGGGGATGTCAATAGCTTCCAAACAATCTAAAGAACGTCAAAATTCGAGTCCATATGAATTAGTTATGGCCGGAACAAAAATCAGCCAAAGTCAAAATCTACAGGTGTCGGACGTCCGAGAGTTGTCGAAAGTCCGAGGTTTCGGGTCTTGTTAGGGGTGTCAGATTTTCGGTAAATACCGGTCGTCGATGGTTCCAGGTCGTCCGGACGTCCAGAAAACTGTCAGACGTCCGATAAGTCTGGGTCAACTCGGGATTTCATATCTGGGACGTGATTTTGGGCGGAAATTGGGGATTTTGGGGTCAAAATTGAGGAGATTTCGTGGATGAAAGATGGGGAAACATGTGGAGATGCTAGATCCACACGAAACCAAGCAAATCCATGGACCAAAATCAAGAAAACATCATCAAACCAAAAAATCACAAAAAATTGGGGCTATTTTTGGTGGGGATTTTCGAAATTTAGGACGAAATCAAGCAAAAGAAGGCCAAAAAATGGGGGTAGGGGCTCCAAATTTGTGATCAATGTGGCTCATGACACCAAGATGATGTAGGGTGGAAACCGTAAGGCCGATCTTTCATGACATGGAGGGGATCACGTGAAGAACACGAGGGTACAACAAGAGGGGAAACAAGAGGAATCACTCAAATCAACGAGAAACGGTCACACATGTGCTAGATCCATGAACACAAAGAGAGATACACGATCCAAAGTCAACAAAGGACGGTACAAACGGTAACTAGTTCATCTCCATGAGGAGGCCTTGAGCTCGTGAGGGGTCTATGACGACCCAAGACTGACACTCCAGAAGACTTCCAGCTATTCTGAGTTTCGCCATGTGTTTTATTTTTGCTTGTTGCATTTTATCATAACACCATGCTTGTCCGAAAACTTCCCCGGACCCGACCCGGGCAGTCGTAACCGATGGGTCGGATCATCCCCAAACATCCCTAAAGCATCTTCGGTTCATTGTTTGGACTTCCTAACCTATATTGTCTCCCCCATCCGATTATGATCGTAGGGAGGCGATACCCCCTAAGCTAACGAGTTGCTATATATACTGGATCAAACCCTAGACCAATCCCTAAAACCTAGGAAGTTGTACCATCCTCCTCATTTCGCAGCAGCCACTCCTCCTATCTCGTTCTTCTTGGGATCCCCTCCCGATCCAAATCCACTCGCTCCTCCTCAATTTCCACCTCCTGAAGCCCGACCTCGCGCTCCACCTCCTTGCTCCCCTCATCAGCCAGGAGCCTTGTCCCCAAGCTCCAGATCGAGATGGGATCGATCCCGAGCGGCCAACCACCTCCGGCCTCGAGCAGTTGGCCACCGGAGTCCCAGAAGCCTGATGCCATGGAGCTCCAACTCTGGCCACCCCGTCTCCACTCAGATCCGACGCCTCGGGTCCCATTCGACCGTCGGCATCCCTTCCTCGCCTCTACTTCGAGAAGATGCACGAAGCTGCACCCCACGCCCGAGCTCGCCCTCGAGGACGACGCCGCCCTTGCTGACCACTGTCGACCAGGCCAGTCCCTCCGCTCCCCTGCCTCCCTTCTTCCTCCCCTTCTCATCATCCTCCTTCCCTCATGTGCCCTCTCTCTCTACCTGCAGGAACCATCAAGCCCGACGCCATGGCCACGCGCCACCCGATCTCCTCGACCCGACGCCGCCAAGTTCCTCGTCGCCGAGAACCGATTTCCTGACCCCTGGACTACCCGGATCCGTCTGCACCTCCCAAAGCGTCACCTTGTTGCCGCCAGAGTTCCTTGCCTGCGCAGTCCAACCTTTGCGCGCCGCTCTATTAAAAGGCAAAAAAAGAGCGCTATGAGATGGATTTGAACCTGCGAACTCCCAATCAAAGGTTGCCGGTTCTAACCAACCCGCCATCAAGTGCAGCTGTGCTAACATTCTAATCTATACGTCATTTATTCGTTCCATTTGCTTCCGAGTTCAATGAACTTTTTTTTCAAATTGATGAACTTTTTTCAGATTTTGAACTTTGTTTCATATTTGATAAACTTTTATTCAAATCCGATGAACTTTTTTCAAATCTGATGAACTTTTTTCAAAATCTGATGAACTTTTTTTCGAATTCGATGAACTTTTTTCAAAACCGATGACCTTTTTTTGATTTTGATGAACTTTTTTCAAAATCGATGAACTTTTTTTGAATTCGATGAACTTTTTTTGAATTCAATGAACTTTTTTTTTTGAAAATCAATGAACCTTTTTCATTTTTATGAAACTTTTCTTAAAATTTGATGATTTTTTTTGAATTCATGTTTTCTTTTTGAGATAATTTATATTGAGTATATATTAATGTTTTACTGCACGAAACGGTTAACTAGCTCTGTTTTCTTGTAGTACACAGCAAAGTTAGTTTGGTCTAGTGGTTTGTGAGGTGCAGTCACAACAATCCGGTCCTGAGTTCGAATCCCCAGCCGTCCTCACTTTTTATTGCTTTTCCACTTTAACAGCGAACTAGTACAAGCGCGCGTTGGGCCGGCCCATTCCAGCGACGCTGCAGGCGCCAGCTCGTTAACGGGCGCCTGCAGCGCTGACTAGGAGCTCCCGCGTCTACCGCGCCCAGCCGTCCTGTCCACCTCCTGCTCCACCAGCTGGGCCTGGCCCTTGGTGAGCTGCCATGCGCCCCTCCTTTTTTTTGCTTCTATCGGGCCAGACAGTTTTGGCCCATGTCATGTTTTTTCCTCTGGATGAATTTAGATATTATCCAGGACTTACAGATTTGCAGAAAAAAACAAAGATTTCATGCATATAATAACTTAACAACCGCGCATCAGATTAAAACAAACTATATATTTAAAATTCTTATAAGTTCATCTAGTTTAATAATTTCCAACTTTCATCCCTATTAAACATGTTGGATTAAATTTTTTTAAATAACATGTTAAAATGGTTTATTTCATAACTAAATAACCGTAGCTCCAAATTAAATAAACTTTATATGTAAATAGGGTAGAAAAATGCATAGTTTAACATGGTGGCATTACTTTGCATGTTTAACAACTATAAAATGTGGTTTAGGACAGAATAGTACCAAACCCAAAATATGCATATGAGGATTTTTCGGAATTGTTGTTTGTTGTTTTCGACCTCATTTAAACTTGCCTAAATAGTTAGTTTACTTATGTTTCACCTCTTGCCATGTTAACCAACATTTAATCTTGTCTTGTTCATAAACGAGAGATAATTAAATATTCGAATGTGGTGTTTCATCAATATGCAACTCGTTTCATATTGAGCTCCACTTAATTTGTAGTATTGTTTGTTACACTTTGCCATGCCATGCCTCTTTAAACCGGACATGCATCATACATGATTGTGCATCATGCCATGTTTATGTGTTGTGTGTTTACCATGTTGTTTGCTTCTTTTCGGTTGTGCTTCTTCTCGATAGTTCCTATTTCATTGCGATCGTGAGGATTTGTTTGACTATGCTTCGTTCGTCTACGCCCGTTCGTCTTCTTCATCGACTCATTCTTTTTCGTAGCGGGATTTTAGGCAAGATGACCGTTACCCTGGATCTCACTACTATCATTGCTATGCTAGTTGTTTCGATGCTATCGATATGTCGCGCTTCCTACCACTTGTTTATCGAGCCTCCCATTATGCCATGAAACGGCCTCTAACCTTTTCCACCATCCTAGCAAAGTGTTGTTTGGCTATGTTACCGCTTTGCTTAGACCCTCTTATAGTGTTGCTAGTTGTTGGTGCAGTTGCAGGTTATTCCTTGTTGGGACATGGATATCATGGATCTTGGGATATCACAATATCTCTCATATTTAATTAATGCATCTAAAAACTTGGTAAAGGGTGGAAGGCTCGGCCTTTTGCTTGGTGTTTTGTTCCACTCTTGCCGCCTTAGTTTCCGTCATACCGGTGTTATGTTCCTTGATTTTGTTGGGGAACGTAGCAGAAATTTAAAATTTTCTACACGTCACCAAGATCAATCTATGGAGTAATCTAGCAACAATGGGAAGGAGAGTGCATCTACATACCCTTGTAGATCGCTAAGCGGAAGTGTTCAAGTGAACGGGGTTGAAGGAGTCGTACTCGTCGTGATCCAAATCACCGGAGATCCTAGTGCCGAAAAGACGGCACCTCAACACACGTACAGCCCGGTGACGTCTCCCATGCCTTGATCCAGCAAGGAGAGAGGGAGAGGTTGAGGAAGACTCCAACCAGCAGCAGCACAACGGTGTGGTGGTGGTGGAGGAGCATGGCAATCCTGCAGGGCTTTGCCAAGCACCGCGCGAGAGGAGGAGAACTTGGGAGAGGGGGAGGGCTGCACCAGAACTTCGGGTGCGGCTGCCCTCCCACCCCTCCACTATTTATAGGTAGGGCAAAGAGGGGGCCTGTCACGCCCAATATGCGACCCTATCCAAAAGGAACTCGAAGGTCCCACCAAGGATAGACCCGCATATTGAAACGCTTTTGCAAGGTGGATATCATTACATCAACATTACATAACAGATGGGGATACATACATAAGGCATACAATGCCACACGAATACAACATTACAATACATAAGAGCAACATCCGACTACAGATGAAACACAAACAGAAGCTCAAACGACATCCACCCTGCTAGCCCAGGCTGCCGACCTGGAACCTATCCCCTGATCGAAGAAGAAGCAGAAGAAGAACTCCAATACAAGCAAACATCGCTCTCGCGTCATGATCATCGCATAACCTGTACCTGCAACTGTTGTTGTAGTAATCTGTGAGCCACGAGGACTCAGCAATCCCATTACCATGGGTATCAAGACTAGCAAAGCTTAAAGGGAAAGGAAGGGGTAAAGTGGTGAGGCTTCAGCAGCGACTAAGCAAGTATGGTGGCTAACATACGCAAATAAGAGCGAGAAGAGAGCAAATGGAACGGTCGTGAAGCTAGCAATGATCAAGAAGTGATCCTGACTCCTACTTACGTCAAACATAACCCAGAAACCGTGTTCACTTCCCGGACTCCACCGAGAAGAGACCATCACGGCTACACACGCGGTTGATGCGTTTTAATTCGGATCTGGTGTCAAGTTATCTACAACCGGACATTAACAAATTCCCATCTGCCTATAACCGCAGGCATGGCTTTCAAAAGATTATACCTTGCAGGGGTGTCCCAACTTAGCCCATGACAAGCTCTTGCGATCAACGAAGGAATAGACCTTCTCCCAGGAAGACCCGATCAGACTCGGAATCCCGGTTTACAAGACATTTCGACAATGGTAAAACAAGACCAACAAAGCCGCCCGATGTGCCGACAAATCCCGATAGGAGTCGCACGTACCTCGTTCTCAGGGCACACCGGATGATCAAGACGACGGGTTGGCATAGACCCTGGTTGCCCAGGGGGCGCCAGACATCGCTCGGTTTGGACCAACACTTAGACAAGCACTGGCCCGGGGGGGCTAAAATAAAGATGACCCTCGGGCTCCGGAAACCCAAGGGAAAAAGGGCTAGGTGAGGCAAATGGTAAAACCAATGTTGGGCCTTGCTGGAGGAGTTTTATTCAAAGCGAACTGTCAAGGGGGTCCCATATATCACCCGACCGCGTAAGGAACGCAAAATCCGGGAACATAACACTGGTATGACGGAAACTAGGGCGGCAAGAGTGGAACAAAACACCAGGCAAAAGGCCGAGCCTTCCACCCTTTACCAAATATATAGATGCATTAATAATATAAAAGATATTGTGATATCCCATGATAATCCTGTCCACCATGGAGCAATCTTCAACTTCACCTGCAACTAGCAACGCTATAAGAGGGCTGAGCAAAGCGGTAACATAGCCAAGCAATGGTTTGCATAGGTAAGGTGTCAAAGGTTAGAGGTTCATGGCAACAAGGGATGGCTCGATGAACAGATGATAGGTAGCACAGCAAAGCGATAGAACGAAGCAACTAGCATACCAATGATAGTAGTGAGATCCAGGGTAGCGGTCATCTTGCCTGAAATCCCGCAAGGAAGAAGAACGAGTCCATGAAGAAGACGAATGGGAGCAGTCGAACGAATCCTCACGAACGCAACATTACCGGAACTAAGAAGCAACACTGGAAAGAAACAAACAACATGGTAAATGCACAAGCATGAACATGGCATGATGCACAAACAAGTATGATGCATGTCCGGTTAATGAGTCATGGCATGGCAAAGTGCAACAAACAATACTACAAGTTAAGTGGAGCTCAATATGCAACAAGTTGCATATTGACGAAACACCACATCAATTATTTAGTTCTCTCTCGGTTATGTACCCAGCAATATTAAATGTTATTAAACATGGCAAGGGGTGAAGCATATGAAAACTACCTATCTAGGCAAGTTTAAATGAGGCCGGAACAAAAAAACAACAATTCCGAAAATCCCCATATGCAAATTATGGATTTGGTAATGTTCTGCCCTAAACACAATTTTAGAGTTGTTAAACAGTAAAACAAAGTGGACCGTGTTAAACTAGGCATTTTTCCACCCCAAATACATATAGAGTTTATTAAAATCCGAGCTATGGTTATTTAGTTATGAAATAAATCATTTTAACATGGCATTTGAGCAAATTAATGCAAACATCAATTTAAACATTTTAAACATGGATGAAAATGGCATATTATTAATCTACACAATTTTCTAAGCATTTTACATATAAAGTTTGTTTAAATACGATGCACGGTTAATTAATTATTGATGCATGAACATGAAGGGTTTTTTTTAAATAGTAATCACTGGATAAATGATAAAATCGTAGGCAGGAAAAAAAACATCACGGGCTGAATCTGGAGGGGCTGGGGGGCCTCACCCATGGGCTCGGCCCAGTTCGGAGGAGCAGGAGGCTGGAGCCGGTGGCCGCTGGGCCAGAGCTGGGCCTTGGAGGCCGGTGGCTGGGCTGCAGCTGGGCCATGGCCCACGCGGAGGGGAGACCGGATCGGGCTCCTCCCGATCCGCTGCGGTGGCGGGTGCAGCGTGGGTCCAGCGAGGTGGAGGCATCGTTGGCGAGCGCTCCGGTGTTGGGGACGACCAGTGGGGAACGGGGACGGGCGGATCCGGCCTGGGTCGTCGCAGGGACGCCGGATCCGGCAGGAAGAGGGGTCGGCGATGAGTTAGGTGGGCGGCGGCGTGACCTGCACTGAGAGAGAGAGATGGAGATCTGAGAGAGAGAGAAACGAGAGGGAGAGGGGCGACAGGGAGGCGCGACCTAAACGGAGGTGGTCGGCGACGGCGAAGCCCAGCAGGGTTCCGGTAGCGCGCGCCGGCGCGAGGCAACGGCAAGGCGGCGAAGGCGCTGGGCGGCGAGGCTGGCGAACGGGAGGAGGAGGCGAGGCACTGGGGCGCTCGGGTGCACGGGGTCGGGCCCGGTCGCGGCCCAGGGCGGGCTCCGGCGGTGCCCAGATGGGCCTGGCAGGGCCGCGGGGAAGTGGGATACAGGGGAGGCGATGTGGCGGGGCTTGAGTGGCTCCAGGCAGCGGGGACGGCGGCGCTGGCCCGTGCGGTGGCGCCAAGTGGCGAGCAGGGGCTGGAGGGGCGCGGAAATGGAGGGGAGCGGCGGCGCTGATGATTGGGCTGCGCGGAAAACAAGGTGGGAGGAAGGGGAAGGCCAAAAATGGCAAGGGAGGCGTCTATATATAGAAGGGAGTTAGGGTTTGAGGGTTTGGGGGCTTTTCTAGACCCTCCGATCGCGATCCCACGGCTCCGGTCGGAGGGGGGGTTAGGTGGGCTACAGGAGGGGTTAGTGGGCTGTGTAGAGGAGAGAAAGAGAGGTGCGGCCCGGTGGCAGTTTCAAAAGCCGAAACGTCCGACGATTAAACCAGCAACGGTGCCACTACGGATGACGGTTGGGCTATCAAACGGACTCCGAATGCGATGAAATTTGGCAGACGGCCTATCTACACTATAATAAGACCGCACGCCAAGTTTCATCCCATTCTAAGAACATTTTTATGCCGCTTATAAAATAATATTTTGGAGGTGCCGCGGGCGCATGCGAGTGTGCTCGGGCTCAGAACGGACAACGGAGAGGACCGGCGGAACACGAACGGATGCAAGTTTTATGAAAACGATGTCGATGCAATGCGCATGATGCCATGAGACAAGATGCATAACAAGAACAAAATGCAAAACAACAGACAAAAACCCAACCACGGAGGAAATAATAAATCACATAGCCGGAAAAGGCAAGAGTTGGAGTTACGAATATGGAAAGTTGTATCTGGGGCGTTACAACACTCCACCACTACGAGAGGATCTCGTCCCGAGATCTAGGATGGCACCAGAGGGAAAAGGAAGAGGAAGAGAGGAGGTAAACTAAGTTGCTTCTTTGACCAATGAGTGAAACCACAAACCTTGAGAGGTTGAGCAATTAGAGATGAACAAGATTGCAAACAATCCGTTAGAAACGAGGAACAAGAAACATTAGAGAACCTTGTAGGTTTAGTGATAAGATAGATATTGAAACCACTCCGGTTAAAACTAGATGGAGAAGGAATAAGATTGAGATAATTTTGACAGCACTCCGACTGTAAATGGAAGAAATTAAACATGAACTTGACAAGATGAGAGGATACTTGATGAAATCAACAACACACTGCCTCCAGAACTATTGAAGGAATGTCACAAGGGGTAAGAAGGATTTCAGACAGCACTCCGATTGTGAAGGGGGGCAAAACTTGACAAGATGAAAGAACTTGAATGAGAACACAACACTCCGGTTAAATGGATAAGCACGAAAAGAACATGATCTTGACCAAACGCGGGAATGGGTGAGGAGAGCAACATCACAATGACTCTGGAAGAAAGAATAGAAGATAGATCACTGGAATAAAAGAATGGAGAAGAAAATGCCAACTTGTGCCACAAATGAGCTTGGAAAGCACCCTTCCAAGATGGTTACAACGAGGTTGTTGGAAAACCAACAACGAAAAGAATAAGCTTGTAGTGGGCTTATGGAAACATCTCAAGACTATGAGGTGACAACCGGCCACTAACGAAAAACAATTGATTTGATTGAGAGCACCAAAGAGATGAAAAACTTCTTCGCCGAGATGAGAAGGATAAAATTGGATCATTGATAAGCACCACAAATAGCAACATTCCCAATGGAAGGCTTTAGGTGAAATATAACCCAAGATAACTCCAACAAAGAGATTGATTGGTCGAAAAGATATCTTGAACGAAGAGAAAATGATGGATTTAATTAACTCATTCCTGACAACTTGTGAATCACGAAGGGAAATTGTCAAGAGTGACATAACACCACCTCAAAAGATAAGGTAGAAAGAATTGCACTTTGGAATGCAAGATGAAGAATGCTTGAACTCCCCAAAACAAAACATGTGTTTAGCACCATGTTTATTTTTTAGTATAGCTTGGCAGATCATAACTTCAAGAGAAATCTTGAAGAACAATTGAAGAATGAAAAGAATCCTTGAAGAACCATCATGTAGAGCCTCCAAAAAGAACTCCGGTAATGAAAGGATGATAGAAAGAAAGAGAGGTTGAAAATACAAGGTGAAGCCTTGCGATGATTTAGATGGAGCTTTGCGACGATATAACCGAGAAAACTTGGAACTCCGGAAAGAAAAGATGAATATTAGAACCGAGAATTACTTCATCATGAACAATCTCCGAAAGAAGGAATTAATCACTTGGATGAAACAAGAATAAGAATTATGTCATGCCTATCCTTCACCAATTTAAATTGATGACAAGCAACGGATTTGGCATACTACTTATTCTCGTAGAAAGAATTAAGAGAGATATAGCGCAAACTTGAGAAGGTATAGATGGAACCATCGGTGGAATTTGGAAACAACGAATGAATTGATATGATAACGAAGGAAGTGAAATCTTGAACGAACCACTGTAAGAATTGAAAATGAACATAGCAAAAGCACAATTCACCGGGAAGAATTGGAAAACGAATGAAGATACTTGAAGGGATTAAGATACATGAGAAAGAACAGAACATGAACTGATTAGAGGATATTTGAGCAATGCACCGGTAAGATTTGGAGCACGATAGCTACAAGCTGAGGATGAATAATTCTGAGATGATGGGCTACGGAGAATCAATCTGAAAAGACTCTTGAATTGCTCCGGATGGGTGAAAAGAATTTAAGAGAGCCATAAATCTTCGAGAGAAGGGACAAGATTTAGAGGAAACACTTCTTCGGTCTTCAAGTGACGACGAAAAACACCACCAAATTACTGAGATACTCCGGGAGAATGAAAAGCGAAGGGGGTTGAGCCAACGATGAAAAGAATTTGAAAGATCTTGGAGAAAGACATATGACTGATGATAATTCATTCTTACGTCAAACTTTGAAAGACTTTGGGAATGGCTCCGGAAAAATTAGAAGAGTCAGGTAAGATCCTGGGAAAAGACCTGTGGGTTAGGGCCCACTCAAAAGAAACACCATTGAAATAATTTTAAAGAGAGGTTGCACCGGTTGAAATAAATGGCTTGAATGAGATAACAACCTCGAAATATCTTGAACGGATTGAGAATGGAAACATAAGTCTTCTGAGATATCTTGAGCACTCTGGATAAGAATAGAGAGAGGTGAACAATTAAGAGGTGCACCGACATGGAAAAACATTTGAAATGAGGAAAGGGATATGATCAACACCGAAAGCTTGAATTAAATCCACCGAAGAAGAAAAAGAACGAAGAATGATGAACTTGAAACTCCTGGCCAACTTCATGATAATCACCGGGTAAGAACATTGGTTGAAAAGAGTGAAGAGACTTCACATGAATAAAAGGATACATGATTAAGAAATCTGAGTCCTTGAAGAAAAAGGGTGGGAGGGCGGGAAAACAAAGACAACTTGGGATGGATGAAACAAACACCGGTGAGAAAACTTAGAGTTGATCTTGCGGATGTTGAAAATGATCGGGTCCACTTGAAGAGAAGCGCGCCGGTTGAAAAGAATTGACATGACAATCTCGATGATCAAAAGGATTAGCAGTCTCATAGAAATATGAGAACACCACTTGAAAGGTATGGAATCAACATTTGACTTGAAGCAACTCAAATACCACAAATAAAACAAAAGAAAGGATTTGGCTTGCAGAATAAGCCGGAAACAAACATATGATAGATCCCATATCGTATCATGTGTCTGTTGGAAAGATAAAACTAGAGCTACTTGAATTCCCACCTATAAAACTCCCGAAACTTTCTGGTTATGCAATCTGGTGTTGGGGATACAGGGGAAGCAATATATCTCACCCAAACTAATAATACCTACATCCAAGCTGTATCCATCCGTCAACACATAACCAAGAAACCTTCAAAAATCGTGTACTTCAACCTTCGAAAAGCATCCGTTATACGAGTTATGGCAATACTCTCGAGCTCGCCATAGTACTGGGTTATCGAGGTTATCTCACCAACAACTGCATAAAAGAGATTTTCGATGTCGGCAAATCTCAGGTATTCCAGAACTGCAACGATAAAATTGTGACGACAACACCTCGGAGCTCAACTCCCCGGGACACTGCCACAACCCCTAAATGTCAGGAGGCACCAAGAACAATGTTCTCGTCACAAGACTATCGGAACGGTCCCAAGATACCCGCGTGATCCTAAAAAACATTTAGTGAAATTTGAGGAGAGGAAAGACAAAACATCTACGTCAGGAGTCCTCACCAGAGCGACGAAGGAGGCTGAGGAGTAAAAAGAATTCCTACTCTCCGATATATATAATCCTAAGACTCAAAATAGTTTTCTTCTAGACTCAACAACGACCAACAAACAAGGGGGATCCTAGGGTCAGTCGAGGCTTTGATACCAACTTGTCACGCCCAATATGCGACCCTATCCAAAAGGAACTCGAAGGTCCCACCAAGGATAGACCCGCATATTGAAACGCTTTTGCAAGGTGGATATCATTACATCAACATTACATAACAGATGAGGATACATACATAAAGCATACAATGCCACACGAATACAACATTACAATACATAAGAGCAACATCCGACTATGGATGAAACACAAACAGAAGCTCAAATGACATCCACCCTGCTAGCCAAGGCTGCCGACCTGGAACCTATCCCCTGATCGAAGAAGAAGCAGAAGAAGAACTCCAATACAAGCAAACATCGCTCTCGCGTCATGATCATCGCATAACCTGTACCTGCAACTATTGTTGTAGTAATCTGTGAGCCACGAGGACTCAGCAATCCCATTACCATGGGTATCAAGACTAGCAAAGCTTAAAGGGAAAGGAAGGGGTAAAGTGGTGAGACTGCAGCAGCAACTAAGCAAGTATGGTGTCTAACATACGCAAATAAGAGCGAGAAGAGAGAAAATGGAACGGCGTGAAGCTAGCAATGATCAAGAAGTGATCCTGACTCCTACTTACGTCAAACATAACCCAGAAACCGTGTTCACTTCCCAGACTCCACCGAGAAGAGACCATCACGGCTACAAACGCGGTTGATGCGTTTTAATTCGGATCTGGTGTCAAGTTATCTACAACCGGACATTAACAAATTCCCATCTGCCTATAACCGCAGGCACGGCTTTCGAAAGATTATACCCTACAGGGGTGTCCCAACTTAGCCCATGAAAAGCTCTCGCGATCAATGAAGGAATAGACCTTCTCCCAGGAAGACCCGATCAGACTCGGAATCCCGGTTTACAAGACATTTCGACAATGGTAAAACAAGACAAGCAAAGCCGCCCGATGTGCCGACAAATCCCGATAGGAGTCGCACGTACCTCGTTCTCAGGGCACACCGGATGAGCAAGACGACGGGTTGGCATAGATCCTGGTTGCCCAGGGGGCACCGGACATCGCTCGGTTTGGACCAACACTTAGACAAGCACTGGCCCGGGGGGGCTAAAATAAAGATGACCCTCGGGCTCCGGAAACCCAAGGGAAAAAGGGCTAGGTGAGGCAAATGGTAAAACCAATGTTGGGCCTTGCTGGAGGAGTTTTATTCAAAGCGAACTATCAAGGGGGTCCCATAAATCACCCGACCGCGTAAGGAACGCAAAATCCGGGAACATAACACCGGTATGACGGAAACTAGGGCGGCAAGAGTGGAACAAAACACCAGGCAAAAGGCCGAGCCTTCCACCCTTTACCAAATATATAGATGCATTAATAATATAAAAGATATTGTGATATCCCATGATAATCCTGTCCACCATGGAGCAATCTTCAACTTCACCTGCAACTAGCAACGCTATAAGAGGGCTGAGCAAAGCGGTAACATAGCCAAGCAATGGTTTGCATAGGTAAGGTGTCAAAGGTTAGAGGTTCATGGCAACAAGGGATGGATCGATGAACAGATGATAGGTAGCGCAGCAAAGTGATAGAACGAAGCAACTAGCATAGCAATGATAGTAGTGAGATCCAGGGTAGCGGTCATCTTGCCTGAAATCCCGCAAGGAAGAAGAACGAGTCCATGAAGAAGACGAACGGGAGCAGTCGAACGAATCCTCACGAACGCAACATTACCGGAACTAAGAAGCAACACCAGAAAGAAACAAACAACATGGTAAATGCACAAGCATGAACATGGCATGATGCACAAACAAGTATGATGCATGTCCGGTTAATGAGTCATGGCATGGCAAAGTGCAACAAACAATACTACAAGTTAAGTGGAGCTCAATATGCAACGAGTTGCATATTGACGAAACACCACATCTATTATTTAGTTCGCTCTCGGTTATGTACCCAGCAATATTAAATGTTATTAAACATGGCAAGGGGTGAAGCATATGAAAACTACCTATCTAGGCAAGTTTAAATGAGGCCGGAACAAAAAAACAACAATTCCGAAAATCCCCATATGCAAATTATGGATTTGGTACTGTTCTGCCCTAAACACAATTTTAGAGTTGTTAAACAGTAAAACAAAGTGGACTTTAAACTAGGCATTTTTCCACCCCAAATACATATAGAGTTTATTAAAATCCGAGCTATGGTTATTTAGTTATGAAATAAATCATTTTAACATGGCATTTGAGCAAATTAATGCAAACATCAATTTAAACATTTTAAACATGGATGAAAATGGCATATTATTAATCTACACAATTTTCTAAGCATTTTACATATAAAGTTTGTTTAAATCCGATGCACGGTTAATTAATTATTGATGCATGAACATGGAGGGTTTTTTTTAAATAGTAAATCACTGGATAAATGATAAAATTGTAGGCAGGAAAAAAACACATCACGGGCTGAATCTGGAGGGGCTGGGGGGCCTCACCCATGGGCTCGGCCCAGTTCGGAGGAGCAGGAGGCTGGAGCCGGTGGCCGCTGGGCCAGAGCTGGGCCTTGGAGGCCGGCGGCTGGGCTGCAGCTGGGCCATGGCCCACGCGGAGGGGAGACCGGATCGGGCTCCTCCCGATCCGCTGCGGTGGCGGGTGCAGTGCGGGTCCGGCGAGGTGGAGGCGTCGTTGGCGGGCGCTCCGGTGTCGGGGACGACCAGTGGGGAACGGGGACGGGCGGATCCGGCATGGGTTGTCGCGGGGACGCCGGATCCGGCAGGAAGAGGGGCCGGTGATGAGTTAGGTGGGCGGCGGCGTGACCTGCACTGAGAGAGAGAGATGGAGATCTGAGAGAGAGAGAGAAACGAGAGGGAGAGGGGCGACAGGGAGGCGCGACCTAAACGGAGGTGGTCGGCGACGGCGAAGCCCGGCGG
>NC_057810.1:314332619-314339113 GCF_018294505.1 Triticum aestivum
GAAGCGCTGGGCGGCGGGGCTGGCGAACGGGAGGAGGAGGCGAGGCGCTGGGGCGCTCGGGTGCATGGGGTCGGGCCCGGTCGCGGCCCAGGGCGGGCTCCGGCGGCGCCCAGATGGGCCTGGCAGGGCCGCGGGGAAGTGGGATACAGGGGAAGCGACATGGCGGGGCTTGAGTGGCTCCAGGCAGCGGGGACGGCGGCGCTGGCCCGTGCGGTGGCGCCAAGTGGCGAGCAGGGGCTGGAGGGGCGCGGAAATGGAGGGGAGCGGCAGCGCTGATGATTGGGCTGCGCGGAAAACAAGGTGGGAGGAAGGGGAAGGCCAAAAATGGCAAGGGAGGCGTCTATATATAGAAGGGAGTTAGGGTTTGAGGGTTTGGGGGCTTTTCTGGACCCTTCGATCGCGATCCCACGGCTCCGGTCCGAGGGGGGGGGTTAGGTGGGCTGCAGGAGGGGTTAGTGGGCTGTGTAGAGGAGAGAAAGAGAGGTGCGGCCCGGTGGCAGTTTCAAAAGCCGAAACGTCCGACGATTAAACCGGCAACGGTGCCGCTATGGATGACGGTTGGGCTATCAAACAGACTCCGAATGCGATGAAATTTGGTAGACGGCCTGTCTACACTATAATAAGACCGCACGCCAAGTTTCATCCCATTCCGAGAACATTTTTATGCCGCTTATAAAATAATATTTCGGAGGTGCCGCGGGCGCGTGCGAGTGTGCTCGGGCTCAGAACGGACAACGGAGAGGACCGGCGGAACACGAACGGATGCAAGTTTTATGAAAACAATGCCGATGCAATGCGCATGATGCCATGAGACAAGATGCATAACAAGAACAAAATGCAAAACAACAGACAAAAACCCAACCATGAAGGAAATAATAAATCACATAGCCGGAAAAGGCAAGAGTTGGAGTTACGAATATGGAAAGTTGTATCTGGCGCGTTACAGGGCCGGCCCCCTTAGATCCCATCTAGGGTTGGGGGCGGCGGCCAAGGGGGGGAGGAGTGCCTCCCAAGTCTAGTGGAGGCCCTCCCCCTTAGGGTTTCTCCCTTCCCATGCGCATGGGCCTTGGAGGGGCTGGTGCCCCTAGCCCATTAAGGCTAGGCCGCCTCCCTACAGCCCATGCTACTGTATTGGACATGGTGGAACAATTTCCGGACCTCTGGACCCCTCCGGAACCCTCCGGAACCTTCTGGAAGCTTCCCGGTATAATACCGGAAAAACCCGAACTTTTCCCGGAACCCGAACAACAACTTTCCATATATAAATTTTTACCTCCGGACCATTCCGGAACTCCTCGTGACGTCCGGGATCTCATCCGGGACTCCAAACAACATTCGGTAACCACATACAAACTTCCTTTATAACCCTAGGGTCATCGAACCTTAAGTGTGTAGACCCTACGGGTTCGGGAGACATGTAGACATGACCGAGACGTTCTCGGGTCAATAACCAACAGCGGGATCTGGATACCCATGTTGGCTCCCACATGTTCCACGATGATCTCATCGGATGAACCACGATGTCAAGGACTCAATCAATCCCGTATACAATTCCCTTTGTCTAGCGGTATTGTACTTGCCCGAGATTCGATCGTCGGTATACCGATACCTTGTTCAATCTCATTACCGGCAAGTCTCTTTACTCATTCCGTAACACATCATCCCGTGATCAACCCCTTGGTCACATTGTGCACATTATGATGATGTCCTACCGAGTGGGCCCAGAGATACCTCTCTGTTTACCGGAGTGACAAATCCCAGTCTCGATTCGTGCCAACCCAACAGACACTTTCGGAGATACCTGTAGTGCACCTTTATAGCCACCCAATTATGTTGTGACGTTTGGTACACCCAAAGTATTCCTACGGTATCCGGGAGTTGCACAATCTCATGGTCTAAGGAAATGATACTTGACATTAGAAAAGCTTTAGCATACGAACTACGATCTTTGTGCTAGGCTTAGGATTGGGTCTTGTCCATCACATCATTCTCCTAATGATGTGATCCCGTTATCAATGACATCCAATGTCCATGGTCAGGAAACCATAACCATCTATTGATCAACGATCTAGTCAACTAGTGGCTTACTAGGGACATGGTGTTGTCTATGTACCCACACATGTATGTGAGTTTCCTATCAATACAATTATAGCATGGATAATAAACGATTATCATGAACAAGGAAATATAATAATAACTAATTTATTATTGCCTCTAGGGCATATTTCCAACAGATTTTGCATCCCTAACACAATGAGGGTTTATGGGGCCCTCTTGACAGTTTTCTTTGAAGAAAACTCTTCCAGCAAGGCCCAACATTGGTTTTACCATTTCCCCAATAACCACTAAAACTTGCATAGGGACCGGCTAGCACCCAAGGACTCTCAATCAACCCCTGTGCCAATGCTCCTCATGAGTGTTGGTCCAAACCGGGCGATGTCCGGCGCCCCCTAGGCAACCAGGGTCTCAGCCAACCCGACGTCTTGCCCATCCAGTGTACCTTGAGAACGAGATACGTGTGAATCTTATCAGGCTAGGTCGGTGCATCGGGAGGTCTTGCTGGTTTTCTTTTACCATTGTCAAAATGTCTTGTGCACAGGGATCCCAAGTCTGATCGGATGTCCCGCGATGGAGGATTGTCTCCGCGAACCGTTAGCTTGTAATGGGCTAAGTTAGGACACCCCTACAGGGTTTAAACTTTCGAGAGTCGTGCCTGCGGTTATGTGGTAGATGGGAATTTTTAATAGCCGGCTGTAGAGAACTTGACACCAGATCCGAATTAAAATACACCAACCACGTGCGTAACCATGATGGACTCTTTTCGAATGGGTCGAGAAGAGAACACGGTGGGGTTATGTTTGAACATAAGTAGTTCAGGATCACTTCTTGATCATTACTAGTTTGCCACCGTTTGTGTAACTTCACATCTTATTCTTGTACTCGTAAGTTAGTCACCATACATTGCTTAGACGCTTGCTGCAACCTCACCACTTATCCATTCGATATCCATTAAGCTTTGTTGGGATTGCCGAGTCCTCATGGCTCACAGATTACTACGACAACAGTTGCAGGTATAGGTAATGCAATGATCTGACGCGAGTGCGATGCTTGCTTGTTTGGAGTTCTTCTTCTGCTTCTTCTTCGATCAAGGGATTTAGGTTCCAGGTCGGGAGCCTGGCCTAGCAAGCTAGATGTCATTCTTCTTTTTCGTTTGATTTCATAGTAGTCGGATCCTGCTCTTCTGCTTGATGAATGCTATGTATTGATGCATTGTTGTATGAATGTTGTAACTTGTGGCGAGTGTAAGCCTTTATCTTGTATTCTCATCTATTCAGTACATGGTATGTTGTAACGATATCCACCTTGCTATGCGCTCGAAATGCGGTTGTTCCAATATTTTTGTGACGAGAACATTGTTCTAGGTGCCTCCTGACATTTAGGGGTTGTGGCAGTGTCCTGGGGAATTGAGCTCCGAGGTTTTGTCATCACAATTTTATCGTTGCAGTTCTGGTATACCCGAGCTCGCCGACATCGACAATCTCTTATATGCAGCTAGTGGTGAGATAACCTCGACGCCACACAGTACTGGGGAGGGAGTTAGGGAGTATTGCCACAACTCGTATATCGTATGCTTTTCGAAGGTCGAGGTACAGGATTTCTGAAGTTTTCTTGGTTATGTGTTGACGGATGGATACAGCTGCAGTGTAGGATTTGTTAGTTGTGTGAGATATTTGTGCCTCCCTATATCCCCAACACCAGATTGCATAACCAGAAAGTTTCGGGAGTTAATAGGTGGGAATTCAAGTAGTTACATAGGATTTCTTTTCGACAAATGTATGATTTGAGATTGGGGTCCAACGTCTAGTGGTTCGTTTTTCACGGTCGATTTACAGTGGTTGCGAGGCGTCTTAAAAAATCCTTGGTTATGCCGATTCGGGGATGTCTCCTTTGTCATTCATGATGTCCGTTGTATGTCATGCCCGTGGGGCCTCATCACGAACACTTTGTGCGAAATCTCTATCATATGTTTGTTTCCGGCTTATTCCACAAGCCAATCCTTTGTTTTGTTTTGAGTTGTGGTATCAGAGTTGCTTCGAAGTCAAGTGTTGATTCCATACCTTTCTTAAGCGGTGTTCTCATATTTCTATGGGAGTGCTAATCCTTATTGATCATCAAGATTGTCTTGACAATTCTTTTCTAACCGGCGTGCTTCTCTTTAGGCTAATCCAATCATTTCAACATTCACAAGATCAATTCTCAGTTTTCTCAACAACGTTCGTTTCATCCGTCCCAAGTTGCCTTTGGTTTTTTTCCACCATCCTACCGCTTTTCTTCACAGACTCAGATTTGTTAATCAAGTATCCATTTTATTTATGAGAAGTCTCTTCATTACTTTCCCTCAATGTTCTTATCCGGTGATTCTCATGAAGATGCTAAGGAAGCTTTAAGTTTATCATTCTTCATTCCCTTTGTTTTCAGGTGGACTAAATCCAAGCTTTCGGTGTTGATCATATCTCTTTCCTCGTTTCAAATGCTTTCCCAAGCTGGTGCACCTCATAATCATTCCCCGCTTGCTATTCAATTGTTCTGGAGTGCTGAAGATATCTCTGAAGATTCGTGTTTCCACTCTGCATCAATTCAAGCTATTATGAGGTTGGTATATCATTCAAACCATTTAATTCAGTCGGTGCAATCTCTCTTTAAATTTGTTCAATGGTGTTTCTCTTAGTGGGCCCTAACCCACAGGTCCTTTCCCAGGATCTTACCTGACTCTTCTAAATTTTCCGGAGTTATTCTCAAATTCTTTTTCAAAGTTTCACGTAAGAATGAATTATCATCAGTCAGATGTATTTCTCCAATATCTCTCAAATTCTTTTCATCGTTGGTTCAACCTTTCTATTCTTCATTCCGGAGTGCATCAACAATTCATGGTGGTGTTTCTCGGCGTCATTGTCAGCTTTTGAAGACTAAGAAGAGTTTTCCTCTAAATCTTGTTCGTTCTCTTGAAGTTTCATGGTTCTAGCTTGATGCCATCCTCTTAAATTATTCCGATCATCAGGAATTCTTTTCATACCCATCGGGAGCATTTCAGGAGTTGTTTTCATTTCTTGATCATCCAAAGTCCATCATTTCAGAAGATTTAATCGTTCTCAACATTCAGCTCTTGTTCACCAATTTTCCTAAATTGTTATTTCTTCATTCATCTCCAATTTCTTCCGGTGCATTATTCAAGTACTTTAATCATTTCGTGATCTCTTCATTATCTTGTATTTAAATTCACTCAAGTATCTTCATGCATTATTAATGCTTCCCGGAGAGCCATTCTCTTTTCATCATTCGTTTCAATTTTTATGGTGGTTCATTTGAGATTCCTCCTCTTGTGCTATCGTAATAATTCATTTGTTCTTTCCTAAATCCTACCGGTGGTTTGTTCAAGACCTTCCCAAGTTTGCGCTATATCTCTCTTCAATCTTTTCAAGAAGAATAAGCGGCATGCCAAATCCGTCGCTTGTCATCAATTTAAGTTGATGAAGCATAAGCATGACATAATTCTTATTCTTATTTCATCAAGATGATTTAAGTCCTTCTTCCGGAGTTCGTTCATGATATCAATTCAGAGTTCAAAATTTTCTCATTATCTCGTCACGACGCTCCATCCAATCATTGCAAGGCTCCAATATTCTTCTCTTCAATTTTCACTTCCTTGCTATCATTCTTTGTAACCGGAGTTCATGGTGGTTCGTTGAGGACTTAATTCATTCTCAAAGTGTTCATCAAGATTCTTTTTCGAGGAGCTGAAGTATTCTCCATCTTGCATTCTGAAGTGCAGTTCTTTCTATCTTATCTTTTGAGGTGGTGTTACGTCATTCTTGATAATTTCCCTTCGTGTTTCATGATTCTCATGTTGTCAAGAATGAGCTATTTTAAATACATCAATTTCTTTGTGTAACACCCCCATGTATCAACTACAGTGATCACCTCTTAATCCTGCCTTGTCATCATCATTTGCAATGCATGATCACAGTGATAATTCAACTCATTTCAATTTCCCTCTCTGAAATCAATTCAAATTCAAAGTGCAAAATAAAGTTGCCCAAAAGTTGCTGGAAATATTTCATCTCATAGCCAGTATTCCATAACATTTATTTATTAAGGAATACAACATCACTCCTTTGCAAAAATGGCCAGTAGCATTTAAAACAATGCTATTCCAGCAATTTTTATTTCTAATTCATTTATGAAAAAAATATAAATGAATTCTTCTGGTCTCTAACATATTTGTGGCACTGTATAAGATCACCAGAGAATTAAAAGGGGCACTTCCCATATTTTTTCTAAGTAAATAGGGTGCCCAAAATATTCTCTGAACCATCTCTGTTTTTTATAAAAAACAAAAACAAAGAAGAATCCCCCCGGGCCTCGGCACACTCACACTAGCCAGCCCACCTAAGCCGGCCCACTCCCCCACTCCCCTGGCCTATAGGCCACGCCCG
>NC_057810.1:314651621-314656199 GCF_018294505.1 Triticum aestivum
TCGGGGGCTAGCGCCGGCGCTGGAGTCGGGGGCGAGCGCCGGGGCCGGGTCGGGCGCGGCGGTGCGACGGGGGGGAAGAGAGAATGGGGATTTGGGGGGAAAAGGCGGGATGAAGTAGGGTGAGTGAGAATTTTGGGTTAAGTGGACTTAGCAGTAGCGCATTATGTCAAAACGCGCTGTTACTAACTTCAGTAGCTGCAGCGGTTTAGGCAAAATTCGCTACTGCTAAATTCAGTAGCTGCAGCGGTTTATGGAAAACGCGCTGCTACTACCATCGCTACTGCCAGTTTTTCTTTTTCTTTTCCTTTATTTTATCCCACTTTTATTTCCCGAGGGCAGTGAACGAAGGGAGGGCGATATATATTGCATCATTTGATGGTTAAATATGTATGCAAAATAGGAACATATATATTACACATCATTGGACCCATGCATAATAATGACTAAGTGTGTATACAAAATAGGAACATATATATATATATATATATATTACACATCATTGGACCGATAACATATGTTTCCTCAGTGCTGACGTTTTCGTTTTTGAGTCAGCTTCTTTCCCTTCTTGTTCGTCGAAGAATAATTGAGCCCCTTATTGTGACTTTGCCTTTTCCATGGAGTACGATTTTTCTTAGGTAATGTAGTATTGATTCTTCTTTTGACGTATACTTCATCATCATCGTCATCTTCCCTCATTGGGTTGTCGTACTGATCATAGTCTTCCTCGTTGGCGACTCCATCCATTCCAATGATGTTCCTTTTGCCTCTCCTGACGACAACACGACTGGGATTGCGCGGTCAGTTATGAAGAAGCATTGTGTCACGTGCTTAGCGTGTACCCATGGCTCGTTTTTTGCGATAGCGTTCACGATAGCGCTCTTGGCGTCAGGTATTAGTCATGGTAGTGAACATCCGACTTTCTCTTTTGACATTCTTAGCCCATCTGACATGGAACATCGTCGTGTTGTGCAGTCCAGAGTAGTCAAGCTCCCAGATCTCCTCGACCCTTCCATAAAATCGTTCAGTTGCGCCGTTGTCGCTGCCGGTCATGCATTCCATCGTCACCCCTGAGTTCTGATCATCACTGTCCATATCTTTGGCCTCCGTGTAGAACGTGTATCCGTTGATATCTTATGCCTGATAGGTTACGAGGTTGGGCGAGGGGCCATGTGCTAAGGCGTATATGAGCAATCCGTCCTTAGAGCCCTCCTCCGGGGGATTAGCAATAATATGCTCTTTGAACCAATGCAGGAAAGTGGAGTTGTGCTCTCTAGTAACTTCGGCGTCTGTCCTGTATACCCCCCGGTCACGATACTTCTTTGCGATAATTTCTTTATGCAGTGCCACGAAAGGATCTACCTCGTCTAGGTGTTGTGGCACTACCAAGTTTGCTCTGTCAAAGTCACTGCGTCGATCTAAGTATGCCACGTGCAGTTCCCTGCGACCGTTGCAGTGACCATCTCCTTCGAGCCTCCCATCGTGCTTGTTAACGGGCAAACCAACACTAACACCAGGCGGCTGGTCTGCGCCATATAGAAAATTCTCACAGAAAGAGATGCACTCTTGTGCCAAATAGCCCTGGACGATGCTTCCATCCGGACGGGACATGTTACGAACGAATCCTTTGATGATCCCATTCATCCTCTCAAACGACATCATGTTGTGCAGGAATGACAGCCCCAGGTCTATTATGTCATCCACAATATGGACACACAGATGCACCATCACGTCGAAGAACGCGGGCGGGAAGTACATCTCAAGCTCATTCAGTATCACAACGATCTCTTCCTGTAGCCTTTGGAGCTGCTTCACACTGATCGACTTTCAAGAGATGACGTCGAAAAAGTTGCAGAGACCAATAAGCGTGTCACGGACGTGCTTATCCATTATCCCTCTAAGGGCAACAGGTAGTATCTGCGTCATCATCACATGACAGTCATGAGACTTCATCCCGCTGAACCTTTTCTTGTCCGTGTCTAGATATCTGCTTATCTTGCCACAGTAACCGGAACTAACTTTGACTCCGATAAGGCACTTAAAGAATTGATTGATCTCAGCCTGACTTAAGGTGAAGCAAGAAGGGGGGCAATAATCCTCTTTCTTTATTTTCTTGTCCTTCTTCTCCCATGCCTCTGTCTCCGTCTCTATCTCGTCTGACATTTTACGGGGCGGCATGTGCAGATCTTCCCTGATTTTCAAATCTTGCAAGTCTTTTCTTGCCTTCGGCCCATCCTTGGTCTTATCCGACATGTTCATCAGTGTTGCGAGCAAGCTCTCAAGGACATTCTTACAGATATGCATTTGATCAAGGCAATGAGGTGTATCGAGTTTGTGCCAGTACTCCAAGTCCCAGAACACAGACCTCATCTTCCATACCTTCAGCAGCGGCTCCGGCGCCTTTCTCATCGTCTTTCCCGGTGTGGGGCACTCCTTCCAGTTTTTCAACAGCTCATCGATTTCGGCACCGCTCCGCTTACGTGGAGGTCCTCGATGCTCAGCGTGACCATTGAATAGATCTCCACGGTATCTCCATGGGTCGTCCTGTTCAAGCCATCTTCGATGTCCCATGTACACGATTTTCCCAGACCCGCCATCTTCCATTGACGTTAGCTGCTGAGATGTCGTATCATCCATGCACCGTGTGCATCCGCAATATCCATGGCACACCTGGCCTGCCACATATCCGTAACCGAGATAGTCCTACACTGTCGTGATCAGCGCAGTTCTCATGTTGAAATACTCACCTTTCCTGGCGTCCCATGTCTTGGCCGGTGTTTTCCATAACGTGTCTAACTCCTCTTGAAGTAGCCCCAGATACAAATTAATATTATTTCCTGGTTGTTTCGGCCCTTGAATAAGCATGCTCATGTGAATGTACTTCGATTTCATGCACAACCAGGGGGGAGGTTGTACATCCATACAAACACGGGCCATGTGCTATGGTTGGTGTTCTGGTTGCCAAACGGATTCATGCCATCGGTACACGCGCCGAGCACGATGTTCCTTGCATCACATTCAAAATACCGATGGAAGCTGTTCAACGCTCTCCACTGGCTTCCATCCTTCACGTGTCTCAGCTTCGGATCATCTCCATCGTCGGGCTTCTTCCTCTCCTCGTGCCAGCGCATTAGCTTAGCTTCCTTGGGATCTACAAAATACCTCTGGAGACGGGGAGTGATCGGTAAGTACCATACAACTTTCTGGGGACATTTCTTCCCAGCCTTCTTGTATCGAGAAGCATTGCACACCGGACAGCTTGTTTTTTCTGCGTGCTCCTTTCGATAAATTATGCAATCGTTGATGCATGCATGGTATCTAATGTGTGGCAGATCAAGAGGGCACACGATCTTCTTGGCCTCATCAACACTAGTAGGACATAGATTACCTGCGGGAAGAACATCCTTTAGGTACTTGAGATGCTCATCAAGACTAGTGTCGGTCCATTTGTTTTTAGCCTTCGTCTTCAGGAGTTGGAGCGTGAAACTCAAGCGGGTCACCTCAGGATGCAACCATCATACAATGGAGTGTTCGAGTCTACCACCAGTTGCTCCAGCTTAGCCTCCTCTCTAGAAGCAGCTCTCTCAGTACTCGTCTCCTTGCGAAGCAATGCTTGAACATGAGGGTCCCGCACAATTGAACTTAGTACCGACAAACTCTGCTGCGTGGAGTCCATGTCGTTCTCTCCGCCGCCATGTCCGGCCCCTTCTCCTCCGCCATGTCCGACCCCTTCTCCGCCGCCATGTCCGGCCTCTTCCCCGCCACCATTATCGATCATCTCTTCGCCTTGCCCCGTGTCATCATTGCCTGCCCCGTCGGCATTCTCAACATCATCATCCTCATCTTTAATTATCCACCAAGTATAGCCATCCATGAAACCAGTCATGAGCAGGTGCGCTTCGACATGACCATCGTCATGGGGGTCGAGCCAAACTATTCCTTTGCATTTTCGACACGGACATAAAACCTCTGTCCGGTTATTTTCTTTCATGTCCTGCACCGCCGACCGCAACCACCTGTCCACCATCGTTCCACTGACCATCGTCAACTCTGCATGGTAATAATAAACAAATTGATTATAAAATGCATGCATGCATCAAAGTAATAAAAAAATTTGGCATGACCTTCCCTAAAAATAGGACATATATGGATCTAGAGTTTGCCCGGAATTCGCCGAAACGGAAATAGATCGACATTTCGGCAAAACATAGGCAACTCAAAAGCACAATTTGGCGGCGTCAACTCATGCCACACACACAATTTCCACAAACATATCACACACACATAAACATATTTCCATTTTGCAAAAGCATGAAATTTTCATCACCTCTATCTCGATCGAGATCGAGCACACGGTGGAGATGATGTTGTAGGGAGATCAAAAGTGCACAAAGCTCTTCTTGACAAAGATAGATCTAGTTAGGGGGCAAATAGGTCACTTAACTAAATCCTACATCTACCTAGATACCTAATTTGGGAGGAGACAACTTCAATTAATGGAGGGGGAAGGAAAAAGAGAAAGGAGATGCATTAATGGAGGTGGTGTAGTTAGGTAGGAGTAATGAAGAGAGAGAAAGGTGG
>NC_057810.1:314656544-314661364 GCF_018294505.1 Triticum aestivum
AGGTAGGGGGAAGGGAAGAGAGGAGGGGGAGGGGGAGGTAGGGGGAAGGGAAAGAGAGGAGGGGGAGGGGAGGGACGGGTGGGGAAAGGTGGTGGGTTGGTGCGGGTTAGCAGTATCGCGGGATCTAAAACGCGCTGCTGCTAAGGAATTAGCAGCAGCGCGCTTTGGGATACGGCGCTATTGCTAACTGGGACAAAAAAGTGTGCCAATTTGAAATTTAGCAGCAGCGAACTCAGAAAAAGCGCGCTACTACTACATACTTAGCAGTAGCGCGGTTCGCGTGACCGCGCTACTGCTAATTAGAGTTAGGTGAACACCGCCGGTCGATATTTGTAGCAGCGCATTTTACGCCGAGCGCGCTACTGCTAAATCCTTATCAGCAGCGAGTTTCCAGCACACGCGCTACTACTAGTTAGCAGCAGCGCTCCTTTTTGAGCCGCGCTGCTGCTAAGATTCTGTGTATAGGCTTTTCCCTAGTAGTGTTAGCTAGTGAAAATCAATGGTTAAGACTACTACAAAGCAATAGGATACTAGTAAACTCAATTATTTTAAACTTTTACAACGATAATAGTGGATCAACAAGTTCAAATGTTGATTGTGCCAAAAAGTTCCTAAAGAGAGCATGATCCCGAGAAAAAGTTATTACCATGAACACAACATTGTGGTAGGACCACTTATTGAATTTGAAGGAAGAAATTAAGAACAGTAAAAACGCACCTAATCCCTGCCCTCTCACGAATTGGACGTTTCTGGCCATTCGATTTCATCTATTGGGCATACCTTATTATTAGATCTTGCTTTGGTGATGTGTTTAGCACGAAATGGGCCAAAAGTCGGAAGGGCAGCTACTCCCATAGCTATTTTGGACCCCTATGGTTAATTGAGCTAGAATCGGGTTATGTGGCCCGTTTCCTGTGCCCAAGCCCCAGGCAGCCCACTTCTGTAACCGAGTACCGCTTCCATCTCCTGATCTCTGTGAAAAAAACAAGCACTCAAGAGAGGGAACGAACACCATGGGTTCGACACAAGCGATGCGGGTGGCCTGCGGGTCCAGCCGAGGCACGAGGGAAAGATGAAGAGATCGATCCAGCCACCACGAGTGATGCAGGGATCGCTCGATCTAGCTGGTGGTCGTCCATGGGCAGGGTGGACGCACTTCCTTGATGCCAGCCTACCTCGCCGACCTAGGGCGAACCCTATAACCGAGCTGAGGGAGTCATGAATTAAGGGGTCCTCTGGGTGACGACCCGTTGGACATGGGCCGGACTAGTGGAGCCGTATAGTGACAGGAGACCTATGAAGCCATGGTGTGCCCTCCAAATCAATAAGGCGGAGGATCTCTTTAAACCCTTATTGTAATCTATCTTTGGTAACCCTAACCATACCGGTGTCTATATAAACTGAAGGTTTTTAGTCTTTAGGGCTAGAGCTACATTCATCACCTCATCGCCTAGGGTTTAGCTCATATAGATCTCGAGGTAGATCAACTTTGTAAACCATATCACACATCCAATACAATCAAGCGGGACGTAGGGTATTACTGCTAGAGTACATAATGGGCCTAATGGGCCCATTAGTCTTAGGGTTGATTAGAGATAAGGGTCGCTTGCTTAGGGGTCAAGTAAGCCTTGCTTGGAAGTCAAGTAAACCTCTCTATATAAAGAGAGGAGATGTATCAATCTAATCAAGAAAGAATTAAGAAAGAAATCCCTTCCCTCTTGCCCGGTCGTGGGCAAAAAGGCCCCCGGCCAGCTCTCTCGCGCCCTCCTTCTAGCAGCGCCATAACAATTTGGTTTCACGTAGCTCAGTTCCGATCATGTCTTCGCCGCCGCCCACCTCGTCGCTTCCGCTGTCGACCATCACCACCGCGCCGCTGGCCATCTACACCGCGCCGCTGCCCTCCCCGTCCGCGCCGTTGGTCGCATCCTCCGGCGCCGCCACCGCCCAGATGCCGGCGCCCTCCACCGCACCACCGGCCGCCGTCTACACCCCGAAGGAAATCACTGGGGTCCTCAACGACTTCGTCACAGCCGTCCAGGGGATCCGGCTGTACCTGGCCAGCCCCTACGGGCCGCCGCCGCCCCTGCCGCCGACCACCGCCACCGGGCCGCCGGCCCTGCCGTGGTACTCACCGCATCCAAGGGCCTCCGCGGCGTTCGCTGGGACGCTGTAGCCCCAGCTGCAGCTGCCGCCCGCCACCGCCCCACAGTGGCCGCAGTGGCCGGCGCCGGCTCCCGCCGCGCCTCCAGCGCCCATCGCTGCCCCCGCGCCGTTGTGGCTGCCGTGGCAGCCGCCGCACCAGGCGGCCTTCGCCGCGCTCGCCGAGCCACTTCAGCAGCCACTGCAGCTGCCATCCATCGCCACCACCGCCCAGCCCTGGCTGCAGTGGCAGCCGCCGCTCCTGGCGGCCTCCACCGCAGCAGCCGCTGCCGCTGCTCGGTGTGCCACCGCAGCAGCTGCTGTAGCTGCAGCAGCCACCGCTGGCCAGCTCCGGTCTCGCATCGACCGCACCGGCGGGAGTCCCGCTTCACCAAGTCCAGTCCCCGCCATCGCCATCACCGTTTCCATCTTGGATCGCTACCCGCCATGTGTCGGCGACGGTGAGGTTGCAGGCTGCTGCACGCGGCCTCCTAGCGCGTCGGCGTGTGCGGGAGATGCGTGGTCTGCAGCTGCCGCTCCTCCAAGTTGCCCTTCGCTGCGCAAAGGACCTCGATCTCATCCGCTGCGTCGGGGATCTTGGGCATGCGGTTTCCCCCACGGGCGGCGGGCATGCTGTTTTCCCCACGGGCAGCGACCTCAAAGTCTGCGACATCGGCGGTTGGGGGGCGCACCCCTCCTCGTCATTCTCCATCGCAAGCCCTCCACTCTTCCCTGTGCGGTGCAAACCAGCACCTGTCTGGAAGGGAGAAGGCATGGTGTCACCGACAGCAGCGCACCGCGTAGCACCACTGCATTCCGCCACCGGCCGCCACGAGGGCGCCTCTGCTGGTCACTCTTGCGACCACTTCCAGGTGGTCATACACATGCACTCCTTTTGTCCAGCTGATGTCCATGGGATCCAGGTGGCTGTACACGTGCACGTCCGACGTGCGGATGGTGTCCACTTTTTGTTAGGGGGTCCAAAATAAAGCGTCCCAGTCCATTTGAGGTTGAGAATAATAAAACAAGCCAAGATGTAAAAGGCTTGTTTTTAGGTGTTAGGTTTGTTTTGCGTCGAGTCATGGTTATAAGTTGGTTAGGCTGCAGCTCGAGGACAAGCTGCATGTCCAGGTGGGGTGTAGTGTTAGAGTACGTAATGGGCCTAGTGGGCCCATTAGTCTTAGGGTTAATTAGATATAAGGGTCGCTTGCTTAGGGGTCAAGTAAGCCTTGCTTGGGAGTCAAGTAAACCTCTCTATATAAAGAGAGGAGATGTATCAATCTAATCAAGCAAGAATTAAGAAGGAAATCCCTTCCCTCTTGCCCGGCCGTGGGCAAAAAGGCCCCCCCGGCCGGCCCTCTCGCGCCCTCCTTCTAGCCCACGGCCGGGCAAGAGGGAAGGGATTTCCTTCTTAATTCTTGCTTGATTAGATTGATACATCTCCCCTCTTTATATAGAGAGGTTTACTTGACTCCCAAGCAAGGCTTACTTGACCCCTAAGCAAGCGACCCTTATCTCTAATTAACCCTAAGACTAATGGGCCCATTAGGCCCATTACGTACTCTAACAATTACCTCTTTGAGAGGGCCCAAACCTGGGTAAACATTGTGTTCGTCGTCCCTTGTTCCCCATCGATCCTAGATCCACAGCTCGGGCCCCCTACCCCGAGGTTGATCGGTTTTGACACCGACATTGGTGCTTTCATTGAGAGTTCCGCTATTGCATCGCAAGAGGGATTGATGGCTCGCCTGATCATGGGAGAAGGCATCTGGTCCTGGGACTTCTTCGTCCCGAGGAACTCTTTGCGTTTGGCAGCATCATGATGCACGCCGACCCGACTGGCCGCCTGGGTCAGATCGACACCTTCGCTCCTAGACACCGAATTCGATTCGGTGGTCTGGAATACGTTGCAGACACAAGGGGCAATCTGGCTTTTACCGGATTCACAACCCCCTCCCGCACCTTTGCCAAACCCGATCTAGAGTCCCCTTCCGATTCGATCGGCGGACTGGCCTCAACAGCTTCGAGCGAGGGCCAAGCTTCGCCTCTGTCCGGGCACGTCATGACCACGGAGGACCTATCCCCGACCTTCGAGGCAAAATCAGGAGTCAAAAGCCAGGAGTGAATCTCGATCGAACCTCCCCATCATGACGCTCACCTGTTCTTGAGCCCTTACGACGAAGTGGTAGCCAGCAATCAGGGGTCACCCCCGGCCCAAAGCGGCTCAACCCTGAACCCTGACGGGGAAGCCACGAACAAGGACCAAGGCTCGTCCTTGACCTCCAGTGATGCGCCCGGACCCCTTCAAGGATCCGGCTCCACACCTTGAGCTTACCACGGCTAGCAGAAATCAAGGACCGGCCAGGGCATTGACTGCCCTCCACTCTGTTACACCGGAATATGGCCCGGAACCCTCGAGTTCGGCAACGCCCGCGTTGATAAACGAGGCATTGGACTGAATTCAGAACATGACCATTCAGGAGGACCTGCCCTCCGCTATCAATCACCCAACTTTTGAGGCATACCCCAGGGAATTTTGTGTCCCACCCACCACCCACTTGGTAGCCACTATCGATGATTTAACCTATATGCTAGACTATAATTCAGAAAATGATGAATACATGGACGAGGAGGACGGAGCCATGGCTAACGTTGATGTTGCCCCCCCCCCCCACCACCAC
>NC_057810.1:314661701-314671173 GCF_018294505.1 Triticum aestivum
ACCGGCCGCTGGTCGGTCACATCCACCTATGACATTTACATGTTGGACACCTCAAGGACGGCAACGACACTCCTAATCAGGACCAGGACAAGACTGGGGACGAGCCGCCTAAACGCGGAAGACAGCGCCGTCGATCAAAGCCACGTCGAAGCCATGCTGGCAACATGGACTCCGTGGAGAATGGCAGCGTGAACAATACGGACAACCTTGCGGAAGCCGCAGCTGATGAACATCTCCAGGATGACCCCGCGGGACAGGAAGACCCGCTCAATCCGGAGCACTATGACGACTCCGAGGATAGCAACTACCTCCCACTCTTGGAAGAGGAGGCCAGTCTCGGGGATGACGATTTCATCATCCCCGAAGACCCGCTGGAGCAAGAACTGTTCAAATGAAGGATTCTAGCCACCGCCCGCAGCCTGAAGTAACAAAAACGCAAAATCAAGGCCGAACAGGACACCCTCAATGACCGATGGACTAACGTCCTAGCTGCTGAGGAAGGGTATGGCCACGAACAGCCAACCAAAAGTTATCCCAAGTGAAGACTCCTGCTGCAGTTCGACAACGTGGCCGTAGAGCCCACACGCCAAATATACACAAGCGTCGAACAGCCAGACCGCCCCCCTAGAGGGCGGGACAGAGAAGCTGATGAGGCTGAACACACAGCCGCCCTACCTCGCCGCTATGGCAAGGATCAAGCACGGCCCACTTATGAGTACGACCTCCGCCATGACCTAGACGCCCATGGAGGTCGCACAAGGTCCATTTACGGACCAAGAGAAGACTCACCCACTTACCAGGAAGGATACAATGACCGGTTACACCAAAACGATAGAATCCGGCAGCAACAGCAGATTCGGAGGGCCGAAGACCTCCGACGCGATGTAGCCCATGTTTGGGGTGCCGCACACCCCTTATGCTTCACAGACAGGGTAATGCAACATCAATTCCCAGAAGGCTTCAAGCCTGTGAACATCGAATCATACGACAGAACCACCGATCCAGGCATATGGATAGAGGATTCCTCCTCCACATCCACATGGCGTGAGGAGATGACCTCCACGCCATTAAATATTTGCCGCTAAAGCTTAAAGGCCCAGCTCGACACTGGTTGAACAGCCTTCCCGAAGACTCTATAGGTTGCTGGGAAGAGCTTGAGGACGCTTTTTGAGCAAAGTTTTAGGGCACCTATGTCCGGCCTCTGGATGCTGATGACCTAAATCGCATCACGCAACAACCCGGATAATCTGCCCGACAGTTTTGGAATCGATTCTTGACCAAGAAAAATCAGATCGTTGACTGTCCAGATGCCGAAGCCTTGGCTGCCTTTAAGCATAGTGTCAAGGACGAATGCCTTGTACGGCAACTCGGCCAGGACAAACCAAGAACTATGGCAGCCCTTACTTCCCTCATGACCCGCTTTTGCACGAGCGAAGACAGTTGGCTTGCTCGAAAAAACACAAACCCAGACACACCCGGTACCTCCAAGGTTCGGATGGAAATGGAAAGCCTCGACACAGCAAGAACAAACGTCACCACAATGACGGCGAGGGCGAGGATACGACAGTAAATGCCGGATTTCGAAACCGGAAGTCTGGACCCCGAAAGAAAGGACCTAAAGGCAATGGTGATGGCCTGTCTAGACTGGACATAATCCTTGATAGGCCTTGTCAGATCCACGACACATCAAAGAAGCCCGCCAACCACTCCAACCAAAATTGTTGGGTGATCAAACAGGCCGACAAACTCACAGCCGAAGAATTGGGCAAAAGCCCAAGAAGCAAGGACGATGATGAGCCCCGCAGGCCGAATAGTGGAGGTCAGAAACCCTTCCCTTCCAAGGTCAAGATGGTAAACATGATCAATGCAACGCACATACCGAAGAAGGAGAGGAAGCGAGCGCTACGGGACGTATACTCTGTCAAGCCAGTAGCACCGAAGTTCAATCCATGGTCAGCTTGCCCGATCACGTTCGATCACAGGGGCCACCCACCAGCATACGGCATGGAGGGTCCGCAACCCTAGTGCTAGAGCCCATCGTCGATGGATTCCACCTCACTAGAGTCCTAATGGACGGACGTAGCAGCCTTAGTCTGCTATACGAAGATACAGTGAGGAAAATGGGGATCGATCCATTAAGGATTTAACCCAGTAACCACACCTTTAAGGGGGTCATTCTGGGAGTGGAGGCCCCGCTGCACGGGCACCGCGACACTCGAGGTAGTGTTCAGATTGCTGGATAACTTCCGAAGCAAGGACTTGATCTTTGATATTGCACCTTTTCGCAGTGGTTATCACGACCTCCTCGGCCGAACAGCATTCGCCAAATTCAATGTCGTTCCGCATTACACGTACCTCAAGTTGAAGATGCCTGATCCCTCGGGCGTCATAACTATCAATGGCAACACAGAACGCTCACTTCGAACCGAAGAGCACACGGCGGCCCTAGCGGCCGAAGACCACACCGACCCATATAGGCCCGGATGTCGACCTACCGTAAAGGCCGACGACAATAGTAAACGGATTCAAACCCGTTCCCTGTCATGGGAACCCACATGCGTTCGCCGCAAATAGGGATACGCGCCCCACGGCATGCCCACATTCTTCATGCTCCACGTGCCTCGCCAGCACAACTTTGCACTCAAAATACCATTGGCAGCCATGAGGCATATATTAATAATCCGAAGTGCATGTTTTGTTAAACCGAACTTCGAAATTACTTTATCTTCGGACGACACGGGGACCAATTCCGGACACCCCAAGCATAAAGCTTCATCGACAGGGTCCTCGCCCATCAAGGTCTCATCGAAGGTCCTAACCCCCGCATATCATAAGCAAAGGCGCAGACATGTAGCAGGGCACAGTGAAAGCTTCAACTCATGCATCAAGGCCCTGCGTCAACCTTTACTCTATAAACTTTCTTTTTCTTTCACGAGTACTGCCTTCACAGTTTGAATTGTATGGATAGACGTCCCAAGCTTACGAGAAATAATAAAAATACCCCTTATGGTGTTCGGATATCCGCATCCTTGTCTATTCCCTTTTCGATTCTCTCCTTGCTCTTCGAACAACCCGGCATGAAAATATATTAACTAGTCAAGAGTTCGATTTATGTATCAGCTCAATATCTTCAAGTCCGGCGCCGCTTTCCGCTAGGTGCTCGGCGTCTCGGATATTGCACTATATGCATCTGTTCCAAACTATGTCTTGGGTCAATAGTCGGGTTGCCCGGCTCCTGTGCTTGCCTCTTATGTTCCGCACGTTTGGCAAAGAGGGCAAAGGGAGAACCCCTGCAATTGTACTTTTGGTTTGCCCGGTCAAGTACCTCAGGAGGAAAAAGCCGAAAATGGACCGTCATAGTAAGCACGAATGGGTCCGCGATCCGATGACGAGGTTCAACTCTAAAAATCATTGGCGATTTCGCCGTGTCACACGAAGGGTTCGTCTTAAAACAAACCATGTGATTGGAAAGGGTATGTTTTGATCCCCAAGTACATCACCATACACCGGGGGTTAGTCCCTATTCCCCATCGTCAAGCTCCTATGTCTAAGTGAAAGCAATAAAACTGAATAACCCGATCGCCTGGTTTAGCTCCCGCACTACCGCCTCCAGGCACCAAGACGTTGGCTAAGGGTAATAGTGCGAAAACGAAACACCCCTCGTGATATTCACTTTGGGGCTAAAGCCGACGACTGGTAGCTTTCAGAATAAACACACGGCCACACAGGAGTCAAAATTAAATGATGACAATATAAAACAAGTCAGGCAGATGCATAATAAAGCATAAGGTCCACTTGGTACACACTTACTACGATTACTCAAGCATTACATCTTTCGAACACTGGCCCTCTATTGCCCGAGCACCGGTCATCACCTGCGCAAAATACTGCTCGGGGCGGCGATGCTCCTTCCCCTTGGGCGGAGGACCGGTGGCCATCTCCATTGGATTAATCTTCGGCCAATGTACCATGGTCTTCGCAAATGCAAGCCTCACCCCCTCAAGGCACCCTGACCGCTTTACGGCGTCAATCCAGAGCGGCGCCTCCTGCAGCTTCTGCACAAGGCCGAAGTAGGTGTTCGGAATTGGGCTCGGCCAGCCATAGGCTGGACAAAGATCCTTCAAGGCCAGCTCGAACATTTGATGCATCTCCATCAGCTGCTTCATTTGATTGCTAAGGAGGGGCGGACGCTCGGAATCCGGAAACTGTGACTAGAAGAGCCGCTGCATGGAGTCCTCCTCGAGGGTGGCATAGTGCCTTGCCACGGCCACCGCGTTCTTCAGTAGTTCGGTGAAGACGCCTGCGGAGCGCCAGACCCTCGTCAGCAAGGAGAACCTGTTGCCTCCGAACACACTCTGCAGTAAGTATTTCTTACCATTAGCGATTTGCGCGGCTTGACGGAGCTCCTCCCGGACGCCTGGTGTGTCAGTCCTCGCCTCCTGAAGCTCCTTCTCCGCCTTGGATAGATGGGAGGATTGCTCCTCTCGCCCCTTCTTAAGGGCCTCAAGCTTCTCGGCGGCATCCTGGAGCTCCACTTGGACTTCGGTCACCCAAGCCTCATGATGCTCGGCAGCAAGCCTGGCCTGCTCAAGCCCCACCACCGCTTCTCAGCGGCTGTCTTCTTCTCGGCAGCCTCGACCTTGACCTTCTTCAGGGCCTCCCTCAAGCCCTCGACCTCGGCGGCAGCAGCTGCAAGATCATCAAGATAAAAGATTAGTAAACAGTCCAGCCAGTCAATATCCGTCATAAACAAATCTTCTCATAGGGCTTACTTTGCGCCTCGTCAAGCCGTTTGTTAACAAGGTCAAGCTCCTGATCAGAAAGCTTAAGCTTCTGATCTATCTCCTCTAACGTTGCGGCATTAGCAGCTGCGGCCATGGAAGATGCCTAGATCAACAAAAGAAATGTCGACATCATTAATTGACCTATCGAATTTGATCCTCCGCAAGCTTTCTTCGAAGCCCTTGCAGAGTCTCGGGGGCTGCTACGTATACGGCCTACCCAAACTAACTATTACAACTGCATTATGAGGAAAAAACATTACTTGACTTACCTCAAAGCCTGTCAGAAGGCCTTGGACAGCATCGTTCAGTCCAGATTGAACGGACCGAACACTCTGCGTAACCGCACTCATAAGAGTGCAGTGCCCATCAACAATGGCGAAGTTGTCCACAACTCCTCCAGCACGTCTGGCCAGCCAGCCGTTGCCCGTGCCGAGGTGTTCGGCGCTGACGTCGGCCCCCTGGCCCCTTCCCCGCTGGGAGGAGCATGTGTTGTCGAAGGCCTTGGGGGCTCGGGAGTGGTCGATGGAGGGGGTCCGGATGGTCTGAACTCCTTTCCCGCGTCTGCCAGGAGGGACGCTCCCTCCTGGTCTTCGGTGACCAAGGTGTTGACCTCGGCCATTACGGTGTCAGCCTCCCCCTCTGTGTTCAGAGGAGGGGGAGTCCTTCGGGACCGCACCTCCTCAGTCTCTTCAGGGATCAACGGAGGTGTGGAGTGCGCCATGGACCCACTGTCCGCCAGTTCGGCAGGCGGAGATGTCCCCTCCGAAGTCTGCTTGGTGGGGCGTTCATGTGGGGGACTGCAGTTCGAAGGGGTTAACCTTCAACTTAAACGAATTACTGAAAACAAGATAGCTGAAAATACCGACGCCTTACCTGCTGGCAGGGGGCTTGACCCTGGATCCCTTCTTCGGGAGCTCCTCGGATGCCTCGGACTCCTTGTCAGAGCCCGAGCTGTCAGACAAGACTAGCTTAGGCCGGCATCAGCTCTTTGGAGGCGGAGAAGGTTGGACCTCCTCGACGTCCTCGGACGTCGGCCTCTTCTTGGAATGCGAGGAGGCACTTTCCTCCTCGTCCGCATCCTATATGGATGAGGCTGCAGCGTCTCCGAACCGATTGTCCGGACGAACCCTACGACGAAGGCCCTTCCTGGCCTCCGGCACTTCTTTCTTCTTGCCCTTCTTTGCAGGCGCCTTGTAGGGCACCACGACCAGCAGCTTCTCTAGCTGCTCTGATCGGGGCCCTTTCGGCAGAGGCGCCAGGCCGCTGATCTTCTTGTCCTTGGCAAGCCAGCCCTGCAAAAATCTGCATACAAGGTTAAACCGAATTGAACATGGTATGAATATCCGAACACTTCTCGAAGAAAAATGCCACTCACCTCCTTTGGGGGGTTCACGGCGTCAAGGCCGATGTCCTTCCCCTCGACTGGCCACTCCTTCTGGGGCTGGAATAATTGACCCCATATTTTGTCAGGGGTCGTGCCATAGAGTTGTAGCATGGTGGCCGGATCCTCGGGCTCATGCTCCCACATAGGCTTGGCCCTCTCTTGACAAGGGAGGAGCCGGCGATGGAGCATGATCTGGACCACATCAACCAGCTTCGCGTTGGTCTCTATTATGTTGTCGATGCGTTTCTGAACGACTTCGTGTGTGCGACACACCCCCAGTACAGAGCCTTGGTGGTCCATGAGGCCAGCCTGGTAGGGGGTCCGGACCTAAATGCGGGGGCCGCTCCCCATGCGGCCTCCCTCGGCTCGGTGATGTAGAACTACTCCTTTTGCCACATCCGAATAGTGTCAACAAAGTGGTCGTTCGGCAACTGGACCCTCATTAGTTTACTGATCATGGCCCCTCCGCAGTCCGCATGCTCGCCGCCAACCACCTTAGGCTTGACGTTGAACACCTTCAGCCACAAACCAAAGTGCAGCTGAACTCGAAGGAGCGCTTCATAGACAACAATAAAGGTCGAGATGTGGAGGAGGGAATTGGGGGCTAGATCGTGGAAATTAGCCCGTAGAAGAACATCAACCCCCGCACGAAGGGGTGCGGGGGAAATCCTAGCCCTGTAAGAAAATGAGGAAGAAACACGACCCTCTTGCCCGGTTGGGGCATGGGGATGATCTGGCCTTCTTCGGGGACCCGATGAGAATCATTAGCCGGCAAATAGCTGGCCTCCTTCAGCTTCAAAATGTCCCCCTCGGTGACATTGGAGGCCTCACACTTCCCATTGGCTCCGGATCCAGCCATGGTCGAAGGAAGCAAAGAGGGATTCGCTGTGGAGGCAGAGAGAAAGGGTGCTGGAGCTCTGGAGGTCTACGGAAGCAGGAGGTGGAAGGGGGCGTGAGATGCAGACTGTAGCAGCCCCCTTTATAGGCTGATGACAGGCCTGGGGTTTCCTTTTTCCACGTTGTTGGCTTCTCCACTTCCTGGTATGCCTGCGACGTTATGAGCGCGGAGGGGAATTGAAATCATTAACCATATCCCCCAAAAAGCGGGACACGATCTCGACCTCAAGGGAACGTGTCGAACGTGGTGTTGGCCTCGAGCCACGCTTCGAGAAATAGTAACTACTCGGCGTTATGGCCGGACGCGACTCTTCGTTGAAAAAGAAAAGGTTGTCAGACGGAGGCATCATCTATGCTTGAGCGATGTTTTTTATTATCGCCTTCGGTGTTAAGTAAAACTACCGTTTCAGATTCGGGACATCACTTGGTTCCGAACAGGGGAGAGACATACTGGAGAACTCGCCTCACAAGCCGAATACTGGACGGATGAATGGATACCAGATACAGGTCTTGGCGTTGGAGGCAAGTCCGGGGGCTACTGAGGGAGTCATGAATTAAGGGGTCCTCGGGGCGACGGCCTGTTGGACATGGGTTGGACTAGTGGAGCCGTATAGTGACAGGAGATCTATGAAGCCATGGTGTGCCCTCCAAATCAAGAAGGCGGAGGATCTCTTTAAACCCTTATTGTAATCTATCTTTGGTAACCCTGACCCTACCGGTGTCTATATAAACTGAGGGTTTTTAGTCTTTAGGGCTAGAGCTACATTAATCACCTCATCGCTTAGGGTTTAGCACATATAGATCTCGAGGTAGATCAACTCTGTAAACCATATTACACATCTAATACAATCAAGCAGGACGTAGGGTATTACCTCTTTGAGAGGACCCGAACTTGGGTAAACACCGTGTTCGTCGTCCCTTGTTCCCCATCGATCCTAGATCCACAGCTCGGGGCCCCCTACCCCGAGGTCTACCGGTTTTGACACCGACACGAGCCTAAACGGAGCACTTTACGCCTTCATCCTCCGCGACCGTTCGATTTTGTGACTGGGTCATTCCTGGTCATGCGATCAACTTTTGCCTCGTGTCCTGGGGGCAGCTGCTCCGGTAGAAACAAGATGCTCGTTGATTTGGGTTACGGGTCCGTAATCCAGTAGCCCTGCCACCCATCCACCCTGTAGTAGTTCGCTCATCCCCTGCCCCGTGCCCCCTCTTTCTCCCAGGACCTAAAAATCCTAACCGCGGCGGCGGCGGCAGCGACAACAATCCGGCGATGCCTCCCCTGAACTCGCGGCGATGGACCAGCATTCCAATTTCTGATGGTCGAGGCAATAGTGCGTCATGGGCAGTTGGCCTTTGGGACACATCTCCATAAGCGGCGGCGGCGAACGACACCCCATCCTACCTATATTGAGCGACAGTGGAATCGGGTGGATCAACGTCGCGCCGTCACGGCAGCGCACACGCCCCCTGCTCTACATTTTGGTGACGCGACGCCTTCCTCATCCATCAGAGATTCATTGTTGCCACCTCGTCCGAAGGGCCGTGAACACCGTCATTGACTGGAGTTCATATCAACCAGCGGGATATCTTGACGCCTTTCCAAGGGAGCCGCACCAAGCTCGCTTCCCACCGTCATGACTCCTCCCCAAACCCGACTCCCTCCTTTGTAGAGAAGGATGCATCGTCTCCTTCGCCTCCACGACGACCTCGCCTGCGTTGCCATGGAGCTCTCGACGTGTGTCCCCAATACTGCCATGTTTCTATGGCCATCACCTCTCTCCGATTCAGGTTCCCCTCTTATTCCCAACTCTCTCAATTTCTCTCTCCAAAGATTCACGGTCTCGCCAACAGAATTTGATTCATGTCATTCGTCCACCCTATCACCGAACCCTACCCTAGCGTGGTTGAGAGATCCCACGGCGCATGGACTGGCGGTGGTGAGATTCCTTCTCACCTCCCCATGCATGGCAGTATTGGCAGGATGATACAGGCTAAAATTGCTTCTCTGTTGTTCCAAGTGGCTACACGTACTGCACATCTGCTGCACGTTCTTTTTCTTTTTCAAGAAATTTGTTTCTTGTTCAAGAAACAATGAGAGGATCTTACACATCTTTTTTACCTCAGTTGTGCTTGAGTGATTATGTATTGGGGGTACCTAGAGTTTATGGCAGCACTTGGATTAGTGACTATTCAATACTGCTGGTCAGACCTCGTGTCTCACACATGATTTGGAGTTACATCAAGTACATTTGGTTGAAAACGAGTGACTAGAACAGATCCCTCTGTTTGTCCTGTTTCTTTATTTGATGACAACTTATACAGTTTGCACTCTCTGAACCTTATTCAGATCGACAACATGATCATTATTGCTGACCTTGAAGTTTTTGGGGAGGAAGTTGAAGTT